>NW_028318809.1:0-141659 GCF_062004578.1 Staurois parvus
AATTAAGGAGAGGAGAGAGAGAGGGGAGAGAAGGAGAGGAGACAAGG
The DNA here is from genome assembly GCF_062004578.1 of Staurois parvus. Classification (NCBI taxonomy): domain Eukaryota; kingdom Metazoa; phylum Chordata; class Amphibia; order Anura; family Ranidae; genus Staurois; species Staurois parvus. The sequence goes on from NW_028318809.1 coordinate 48, forward strand.
AAAGGAGAGAGAGCAGAGGGAAGGACAGGAGAAAGAAGGAGAGGAGTGAGAGGGAAGAGAAGAAAAGGAGAAGAGAGGACAGGGGGAGAGGGAGAGGAAAAGAGAGGAGAGGACAGAGGAAGAGAGAGGGAGAGAGAGGGGGAGAGAAGGAGAGAGAGAAGAGGGGAGAGAAGGAGAGGAGAGAGAGCCGAAGTAAGGAAAGGAAAAAGGAGAGGAGAGAGAGGGAAGAGAAGGAAAGGAGAGGAGAGGAAGAGGGAGAGGGAGAGGGAAAGGGAGAGGGAGAGGAGATGATAAAGAAGGAAAGAGGAGGAGGGAGAGAAGGGGAGAAAAGTGAAGGGATGTGGAGGAGAGACAAACAAAAGTAAGTAGAAAAGAGCAGAGGGGAAGGAATGAGAATGGAGGAGAAAGTAGATGAGGGGAAGGGTGGAGAGGAAAGAAAGTGGAAGGAGAGGATGGAAGGTAGGGTAGGAGAAAGTGTGAGAAGGAAAGAAAGAGGAGAGGAGAGAAAGGATGAGGAGAGGAAAGGAGAAAGGAGAGGAGAGGAGAGGATGAGGACGGTGCAAATGATTTGGATCGGGGAATGTTCCCCCTATTGATTAGGATGAGAAACTGCAGAACAAAACAGAAACCAGACAGGAAAGATTTCAATTTAGTAAATAAAAATCTTCTATTTCCTAGGAATTGTTTTTTTTCTAGTTTTTAAAGTCTAACAAGCTGCATCAGGACGGGTAGAGAGCTCCCTCTACTGCACACAGCAAGATTGCAGAATGTTTGGAGCCTATTTTATTCTATATATTTATTTTCTATTCTATTCCTAGATTGTCTGTTCTGTTCTGTTTTACTTTACATTCTATTCCTTTATTTTCCATTTTATTCTATTCTTGTTTTCTAATTCAATATCATTTTCAACTTCAAATTCGATTCGAATTTTGGACATAATTTCATTATTATAGTTTCATTAGTTCGGATTTGTTACTATTGTAATTTGTGATTCTGAGATTTGGATGTATACAAATTTACAAAGAAAATTGTCCAAATTGTGATTCGGAATGACATGAAGCGCACATGTCTACTTCTATGGACTTCTCTGGAAACATTCTGTATATATAGGTTAGAGGAGGGAGCGCCATATACGCATACAAGCCCAGAACAATCATTTATTCAAGATCACCGAGGAAACTTTTTGCAGTTCTGAAAGTTCTCCTTCAGAAGGATCAGAAGGATGAAATGTGGACCGGACCATAATATCAGAAGCACAGCTAATTTACTGCTGATAGTCCCGTCAGGAGATTCGTCGTCTGCCCTGGTCAGTACAGAAAGTGGTGGACAATCCATATTGTTACTGTTGTCACCAGAACAGGAAAAGAGGGGAATCTTCCAACGGGGACACCTGTTTGTAGAGATTTCCTCTCATTTCCTGTTACATCTCAGGGAGAGGAAGTGAGATCTCCTCAGTGTGACACAGACAGCAAGAAAATCCTGCCGGTGGAGCTAACCCTGCAGAGAGAGCAGGACCACTCTTCTGCCTGCTGCCTGTTAAGAACCCTTTCTGGATCTGACTACTCTTCTGTCTGCTGCCTGTTAAGACCCCTTCCTGTATCTGACTACTCTTCTGTTTGCTGCCTGTCAAGACCCCTTCCTGGATCTGACTATTCTTCTGTCTGCTGCCTGTCAAGACCCGTTCCTGGACCTGACTACTCTTCTGCCTGCTGCCTGTTAAGACCCCTTTCTGGATCTGACTACTCTTCTGTCTGCTGCCTGTTAAGACCCCTTCCTGGATCTGACTATTCTTCTGTCTGCTGCCTGTCAAGACCCCTTCCTGGATCTGACTTCTCTTCTGGCTGCTGCCTGCCAAGACACCTTCCTGGATCTTACTACTCTTCTGGCTGCTGCCTTTTAAGACCCCTTCCTGGATCTCACTACTCTTTTGTCTGCTGCCTTCCAAGACCCCTTCCTGGATCTGACTATTCTTCTGGCTGCTGCCTGTTAAGACCCCTTTCTGGACCTGACTACTCTTCTTTCTGTTGTCTGTTAAGACCCCTGCCTGGGCCTGACTATTCTTCTGTCTGCCAAGAGCCCTGCTTGTACTTGACTACTCTTCTGCATGCAGCCTGTCAAGACTCCTACATGGACCCAATTACTCTTCTGGCTGCTGCCTACCAAGACCCCTGCCTGGGCCTGACTACTCTTCATCCTGCTGCCTGCCAAGATCCATGCTTGTACCCTATCTACTCTTCAGCCTGCTGACTGCCAAGACCCCTGCCTTTACCTGTTTACTCTTCTGACTGCTGCTGCCAAGACCCCTGCCTGGACACGTCTACTCTTCTGACTGCTGCCTGCCAAGACCCCTGCCTGGACCTGTTTACTCTTCTGCCTGCTGCCTGCCAAGACCCCTGCCTGGACCCGTTTACTCTTCTGCCTGCTGCCTGCCAAGACCTCTGCCTGGACCCGTTTACTCTTCTGCCTGCTGCCTGCCAAGACCCCTGCCTGGACCCGTTTGCTCTTCTGCCTGCTGCCTGCCAAGACCCCTGCCTGGACCTGTCTACTCTTCTGCCTGCTGCCTGCCAAGACCCCTGCCTGGACCCGTTTGTTTTTCTGCCTGCTGCCTGCCAAGACCCCTGCCTGGACCTGTCTACTCTTCTGCCTGCTGCCTGCCAAGACCCCTGCCTGGACCCGTTTGTTTTTCTGCCTGCTGCCTGCCAAGACCCCTGCCTGGACCTGTCTACTCTTCTGCCTGCTGCCTGCCAAGACCCCTGCCTGGACCTGTCTACTCTTCTGCCTGCTGCCTACCAAGGCCCTTGTCTGGACCTGTCTACTCTTCTGTCCTCTGCCTGCCAAGATCACTTCACGAACATGGCTACTCTTCTGCCTGCTGCCCTGCTAAGACCCCTGCGTGGACCTGACTAGAGCAAACCAGTAGGGTCTCTGACCCATCTCCACCATCAGGTGCTGTGGTGAAGACTGACCTCTGGTGATCCCACGCCAGATCTCATGACGTTCTTCTGCTGCCTTTGACCAGATTTTAATATTAGAATACTACAACCTCCCGCAGCTTCATCATCATACGAAGGATCCGTCACACATGAAACGGAAACAATGTAACATTTATACCACAACGAGGGCTGAACTGCCACTGGATCCCAACAAATCATCTCCTCCATAGCAGTCATCCCGGAAGGATTGCACTTGGCTGGCAGTTCAGTCTCGGCTCCAGAAGCAGATGTGGGGTACAGGCCGGCCTGGGGCCCCTAACCGATGATGAGGGTATCAGGTCAGGACAGATCTGGGGCACACAGAACAAGTCACGTGTCATTGCAGGACCCCATACTATGGCCACGTGTGTTGTATGACAGCAAATTATGAGGTCACATGTTTAGGCAACATTGAGGAACACGAAGACATAACAAATCCTCCTGATTAGAAATTCATAATTATGTGGAGCGCAGGCTGGAACCTGCTCATGTCTGCTCCAAATATAACAGAAATACGGGACCCCCCCCCCCCCGATTACACACAACCAAACCTCCCAGCTTTTCTTACATGGGAACGAGGGACACGTATTAGCAAAAGTATGTAGGCATAGGACACGCCCCCTCTGCCACGCCCCTCCCCAAAGGAGAAAAAAAAAATGATTGATTGGCCCCACAAGTGCTTTTTATTTTTTTTACCACAACTACGCCTTTCTATCTGTCTTTCGGAATTCACAAATGCAGCAATTTAGACGTTGGTGAGCGGTTTGGCGCCGGGAAACGATTTTTGATACACAAGTTGTGCGTTTTATATACAACTATACAGTATAGATCGGACCAATGAGGAGGGGAGTGGGACTGTGTTCCCAGTGAGGGACAGCCCCTCTAAATCAGGGACAGTTGGGAGCTACGCACATACGGGGGCGGACTGACCATTTAGCCAGGCACTGCCCGAGGGTCCGGGGTCAGTAAGGGGCCCCATGAGATGCCCCTGGTACCTTTCATAGGCTTTTTGGGTGTGGTTTGAGTGTGGGTGAGAACACAGGGGCCCCATGAGTTGTCTTTCCGCTCCTGCCCCCATACACCCGTCTCACCAATCATCCCATCCCCCAACAATCACACACTACCAGGGGCAGACTGACCATTTGGAAACTGCCCGAGGGCCCGGGGTCAGTAGGGGGCCCCATGAGATGCCCCTGGTACCTTTTTCATAGGCTTTTTTGAGTTTGGGCAAGGACACAGGGGCCCCATGATCCCCTATTGCCCGGGGGCCCCATGAGTTGTCAGTCCGCCCCTGCTCACCATACACCAACCCCTTCCCGTTACCTGGAAGCGTCCTCCGATCTGCACAAAGGAGTCGATGGCAGGAACCTGGCGAGGGAAAGAAAGGTTCGTTCTTTACATTTCAGTCTGTTTAACCTCTTGGTGCCGGCCGAACGCAAATGTGCGCCCTCCCGGATTCCAGGCCTAGACGCCGAGCGGCTGCACATTTGCGTGCAATTAAAAAAAAACATATGTGCTGAGAGCGCGCGCCCTGCATACTCCCAGCACACATGTCCAGTACACACGGAAAAGTCCCGATCAGGGGCAGACTGACCATTTGGAAACTCGGGCACTGCCTGAGGGCCCGGGGTCAGTAGGGGGCCCCATGAGATGCCCCTGGTACATTTTTCATAGGCTTTTTTGAGTGTGGGCGAGGACACAGGGGCCCCATGATCACCTATTGCCCGGGGGCCCCATGAGTTGTCAGTCCACCCCTGGTCCCGATCTCCTCTTTCGATCGGGACCTTTTCCGATCATGTGACTGCCGTGACGGCGTGTCATGGTGGTCACATGACCCTAAACCCCGCCCCGCCTCCTGGCTTCTGAAACCCCTAAAGGGCCGGGAGGTGCCGGTGCCAAGGGGTTAATAACATTTTTCATAAATGCTGCAAAATGTTCGTTCTTTAACCGCTTTCTTACTACGCTAAAGGTGAAAGATGGCTACGGCGTGGCTCTGCTGTTCCGGGAGGGTGTCCATGGATGTCCTCCTGGAACCCCGCCCCTCGTGTGCCCCCTCTGCCACACTCTGTGATTCTTGTGTCTTTTGATCACATATCGCCGTAAAGGGCCAATCACAGAGGACCCTGTACCACGAGATCAGCTGTGTCCAATCACAGATGATCACAATCTAAACACAGTTGCTGGCTGTCAGTAGTACTTTCCTCATGTGCTATCACAGCATGAGGCGGGCAGAGCCGGCAAGTGGGACAGGGGCATGTACACAGATAATCAGTGCTGCCCATCAATGCCCATCAGTGCCACCTATCAATACTCATCAGTGCCACCTATGAGTGCCCATCAGTGCTGCCTATCAGCGTCTCATCTGTGGCCCTATCAGTGCTGCCTATCAGTGTCTCCTCATCAGTGCCCCCTATCAGTGCCCATCAGTGCTGCCTATCAGTGTCTCATCATCAGTGCCCCCTATCAGTGCCCATCAGTGCTGTCTATCAGTGTCTCATCATCAGTGCCCCCATCAGTGCCAACTATCAGTGTCTCATCATCAGTGCTGCCTATCAATGCCCATCAATGCCACCTATGAGTGCCCATCAGTGCCACCTATGAGTGCCCATCAGTTCTCCCAATCAGTGCCCATCAGTGCAGCCTATCAGTGTCTCCTCATCAATGCCCCCTATGTGCCCATCAGTGCTGCCCATCGATGCCCATCAGTGCCGCCTATCATTCTCATTAGTGCCACCTAGGAGTGCCCATCAGTGCTGCCTATCAGTGTCTCCTCATCAGTGCTCCCATCAGTGCCCCCATCAGTGCTGCCTATCAGTGCCCATCAGTGCCAACTATCAGTGTCTCTTCATCAGTACCACCTATGAGTGCCAGTTTTGCCAATCAGTGCCCATCAGTGATGCCTATCAGTGTCTCCTCATCAATGGCCCCTATGTGCCCATCAATGCCACCTATCAGTGCCCATTAGTGTTGTATATCAGTGCTGCCTCATCAGTGCCCATCAGTGCCTCCTTATCAGTGTCCATCAGTGCAGCCTATCAGCGTTGATAGTGCTCATCAGTGAAGGAGAAAAATTACTTCTTTGCAACATTTTATAACAGAAAGAAATAAATTCACTCTTTTTTTGTTTATAGCGCAAAAAAATAACCCCCCCCCCCCCGAGGTGAATAAATACCGCCAATGGAAAGCTTTATCTGCCTCGACAAAACAGTAAAAATTTCATACAGGTACAACGTTGCATGACCGCGCAATTGTCATTCAAAGGGAGACAGCGCTGACAGCTGAGAATCGTCCTGGGCGGGGGGGGGGGCGGGGGGAGTGCCCGGTATTGAAGGGGTTCATCAAAATTGTATCAATTCAACCCCCTTAATGCCCCCTAATTACACCAATCGGCCCCCAATGGACCCCTCCCTTTCATTTTCCCCTCACGGGGTTGTATTTCTCAGGTTTGTTGGATCATTTCTATTCGAATGAAATAAATGGAAAAAAAAAGACGCCGTCCCCAACGTGTGCCAGAAAAGCCATTCGCAGCCTCGGCTGTCAGCCACCGGGCCCCATCCGGGGATTACTGCCCGGGACCCAGCGATCGCCGAGTATCACTGACGGGAGAGAGACCTGTGTATAAACAACACAGATCTCCCCTGTCAGCTCCGGCACACTGCTTTGTATGGCTCTGCATAGCCGCATGCGTACAGTGAAACACACACAGCACACAGTTGACCCATTGATCGCCTCTCATGTTAATCCCTTCCTGCCCAGTGCCATTAGTACAGTGTCGGGCTTTTTATTAGCACTGATCACTCTATTGGTGTCACTGGGGATGTCAGTGACTCCTGTCAGTTCCCCCCCCCAGTGCCTAAATGTCCGCTGCAGTCCCGCTGTAATTCACTGATCGCCGCCATTTCTAGTAAAAACAAATCCCAATATCTATCCCGCCATTTGTAAACGCGATAACTTTCACGTAAACCAATTAATTTACACGTATTGGGATTTTTTTTTTTTTTTTAGTGAAAACATGGAGCAGAGAAGTAAAAAATATTGTTTTTTTTTTCCTCAAAATTGTCGTTTTTTTAATTTATAGTGGAAAAAGTAAAAACCGCACAGGGGATCGAATGCCACCAAAACAAAAGCTCAATTTGTGTGAAAAAAGGACTCAATTTCATTTGGGTGCGGCGTTGCATGACCGCGTAATTGTCAGTTAAAGTAACTCAGCGCTGTAACGCAAAAGATGGCCTGGTCAGGAAAGGGGGGGGGGATCTCTGGAGGGGGAGGGGTTAACAGCCTGGTGTTTGGTTTAAAGTAAACTAATCAAACATAAATGCCCCCTTGCTCAAACCCCCCCCCCCCCACCACCACCACCCTCTAAATCAACCCACAAAAAAAAGCAAATTTCACCTAAACAGCTCAAAAAATGAAGGATATCTCTGATCACATGAACTGCCATTTAGCACAGTGCAGTACACATTATCCACCATGAGATGGCAGCAGAGCACCTCCAATAGATTCCCATGTCCTCAAGGGTTGGGTTCCCTTCCAGTCATTGAGGTGTTTGCGCCCCGTGTACATTCCGTGACCACACAATTAAATATGGGGATAGCCAACTGACCACACCCACAAAATACCCCCCTTCCGAATAATACATATAGATTTTTTCACGAGTAGGCACTTCAACCCCGCGCTGTACCCAACATCCTCACGATCCCTGACATCCCCTACATCTCCGCCATCCCCTACATCTCCGCCATCCCCTACATCTCCGCCATCCCCACGAACCCTGACATTCCCTACATCTCCACCATCCAATACATCTCCGCCATCCCCACGAACCCTGACATTCCCTACATCTCCGCCATCCCCTACATCTCCGCCATCCCCACGAACCCTGACATCCCTGATATCCTCGCCATCCCCACCATCCCCGCAATCCCCTACATCTCCGCCATCCCTGATACCCCCAACATCCCGCCATCTCCGGCATCCCCGCCATCTCCAATATCCCCTACATTTCCGACCAGGGGCGGACTGACAACTCATGGGGCCCCCGGGCAATAGGGGATCATGGGACCCCTGTGTCCTCGCCCAAACTCAAAAAAGCCTATGAAAAAGGTACCAGGGGCATCTCATGGGGCCCCCTACTGACCCCGGGCCTCGGGCAGTGCCCGAGTTTCCAAATGGTCAGTCTTCCCCTGTTTCCGACATCCCCACTATCCCCGCCTTCCTCGCCATCCCCGCCATCCCATTAAATATGGGGACAGCCAACTGACCACACCCGCTTTTTACGCCAACAAAATCGCCCCCCCCTTCCGAATAATACATATAGATTTTTTCACGAGTAGGCACTTCAGCCCCGCGCTGTACTCAACATCCCCGTCATCCCCGCAATCCCGACATCCCTGATATCCCGCCATCCCCAACATCCCCACCATCCCCGATATCTCTGACATCCCTGCCACCCCCTCCATCCCCGCCATCTCTGCCATCCCCAACATCCCCGATATGCCTGCCATTCCCTACATCTCTGACATCCCGCCATCTCCGACATCCCCGCCATCTCCGACATCCCCGCCATCTCCGACATCCCCAACATCCCCAATATGCCTGCCATTCCCTACATCTCTGACATCCCGCCATCTCCGACATCCCCGCCATCTCCGACATCTCCGACATCCCCGCCATCTCTGCCATCCCCAACATCCCCGATATGCCTGCCATTCCCTACATCTCTGACATCCCGCCATCTCCGACATCCCCGCCATCTCCGACATCCCTGCCATCTCCGACATCCCTGCCATCTCCGACATCCCCGCCATCTCCGACATCCCCGCCATCTCCGACATCCCCGCCATCTCTGCCATCCCCAACATCCCCGATATGCCTGCCATTCCCTACATCTCTGACATCCCGCCATCTCCGACATCCCCGCCATCTCCGACATCCCCGCCATCTCCGACATCCCCGCCATCTCCGACATCTCCGACATCCCCGCCATCTCTGCCATCCCCAACATCCCCGATATGCCTGCCATTCCCTACTTCTCTGACATCCCGCCATCTCCGACATCCCCGCCATCTCCGACATCCCTGCCATCTCCGACATCCCTGCCATCTCCACCATCGCTGACATCCCCACCACCGCTGCCATCCCCGACATCCCCACCATCTGTCAGGGATCCGGGTATGACCTGAAATGTGTGGGAACACAGGCGTGGTCAGGGCTGGAGAGGTGGAATGGTCAGGCAGGCCGTATGGGTCTGTAATGCACCGCCTGGCGGTACCTCTAGCAACCCACGGAATAGGATTCCCCAGAGTGCGGAGTCTAAGTCCCAGTCTGCTTGTTCACCAGGGCCCCTGATGGTGGGGATGGACTTGGAGCAGACAGAGACCAGGTCGCGGCCCTTGAGTACACCCACCCGTGGTAGAGGGATCCGCCAGATGTATATTCGGGACAAGAGCCTGACGTGAAGAGGCGAATTGGGTCCGTGCAGGACGGACGGATGGATGGCTGAGCAGAAGCGTGGTCAGACAGGCTGGGTTGGTAACGGTGGGGACAGCGCGGTACAAGGCAGCAGGCACAGAATAGTCGGGTCACTCGCCGGGTCAGTAACAGGAGATCAGATCCAATGAGGGTATCCAAGAGAAGTCAGACAGGCCAGGGATCAGGGCAGGAGAAGTCAGCAGAGGTCAGGATCAAAGCAGGGTCAGCAACAAATCAGATATGCAGGAACACAGGATACCAGGTACAGGGGCTCATGGGAAACAAACACCAAGGCACTGACTGCAGGTCTGGTCATTCCTTAAATACACCTCCTGCAATCAGCCTCAGGTGATGGCCTGATTGCAGGAGTGAGATTCTGGCTGCTGAGAGCACCCGCTGGCCAGCCCTGGTACTGCAGCCCACAAGGCAAGTGAGTCCCACCACCACCTGTGCTGTGCCCATTCCTGACACCATCCCTGACATTCCCGACATCTCCGCCATCCCCTACATCTCAGACATCTCTGACATCCCCAAAATCCCCGCCATCTCCTACATCTTCGACATCCCTGCCATCCCCGATATCCTCGATATCCCCAACATCCCCACCGTCCCCACCATCCCCGATATCCCCGCCATCCCTTACATCTCCGCCATCCCCGCCATCCCCGATATCCTTGATATCCCCAACATCCCCGCTGTCCCCACCATCCCCGATATCCTCGATATCCCCAACATCCCCATCGTCCCCACCATCCCTGATATCCTTGATATCCCCAACATCCCCGCTGTCCCCACCATCCCCGATATCCTCGATATCCCCAACATCCCCATCGTCCCCACCATCCCCTACATCTCCGACATAACTGCCATCCCATATATTCCTGATATCCCCACCATCCCTAACATCCTCGCATTCCCCGATATCCCTGCAATCCCCGACATCTCCGCCATCCCTGCCATCCCCGCCATCCCTGCTGTCCCCGATATCTCCGATATCCCTGCAATCTCCGACATCTCCACCATCCCCTACATCCCCGCCATCCCTGCCGTCCCCGATATCTCCGATATCCCTGCAATCTCCGACATCTCCGCCATCCCCAACATCCCCGCCATCCCAGATATCCCTGCCATCCCCAACATCCCCGCCATCCTCGCTTTCCCCACCATCCCCGCCATCCCTCCATTCCTGACATCTCCGCCATCCCCAACATCTCCGACATCCCTGCCATCCCTGATATCCCCACCATCCCTGATATCAGAGTACTTCCTGAGCCTAGGAGCTCCTGATATCAGTGCAATTCCTGCTCCTAGGCACCCTTGATATCAGTGCAATTCTTGTGCCTAGGCACTCCTGATATCAGTGCAATTCCTATGCCTAGGAGCTCCTGATATCAGTACAATTCCTATGCCTAGGAGCTCCTGATATCAGTGCAATTCCTGTGCCTAGGCACTCCTGATATCAGTGCAATTCCTATGCCTAGGAGCTCCTGATATCAGTACAATTCCTATGCCTAGGAGCTCCTGATATCAGTGCAATTCCTGTGCCTAGGCACTCCTGATATCAGCACACTTCCTATGCCTAGGCACTCCTGATATCAGCACACTTCCTATGCCTAGGCACTCCTGATATCAGTGCACTTCCTGTGCCTAGGCACTCCTGATATCAGTGCACTTCCTGTGCCTAGGCACTCCTGATATCAGTACAATTCCTGTTCCTAGGCACTGCTGATATCAGCGCACTTCCTGTGCCTAGGCACTCCTGATATCAGTACAATTCCTGTTCCTAGGCACTGCTGATATCAGTGTACTTCCTGTGCCTAGGCACTCCTGATATCAGCGCACTTCCTGTGCCTAGGCGCTCCTGACATCAGCGCACTTCCTGTGTCCAGGCACTCCTGATATATGTACACTTCCTGTGCCTAGGCACTCCTGATATCAGTACAATTCCTATGCCTAGGAGCTCCTGATATCAGTGCAATTCCTGTGTCTAGGCACTCCTGATATCAGCACACTTCCTATGCCTAGGCACTCCTGATATCAGTGCACTTCCTGTGCCTAGGCACTCCTGATATCAGTACAATTCCTGTTCCTAGGCACTGGTGATATCAGCGTACTTCCTGTGCCTAGGCACTCCTGATATCAGCGCACTTCCTGTGCCTAGGCACTCCTGACATCAGCGCACTTCCTGTGTCCAGGCACTCCTGATATCTGTACACTTCCTGTGCCTGGGCACTCCTGATATCAGTGCAATTCATGTGCCTAGGCACTCCTGATATCAGTGCAATTCATGTGCCTAGCACTCCTGACACCACCACTCGCATGAATGAATCCTACAGCATTGCAGTTCCTGCGGCGCGCTGGTTCAGGAAAAACGCAATGCGCCCGTTCTCATCCATTCTGCCTCATCGCAACACCTGTTAATGCGTGAAATGCAAATTGTAAAGGGGAATCCAGTCAGACCGACATTTCTTTTTCCAACCCAGAACACAAAATCATCGGTCAGAACGAAGATGGCGCAGCGCCCGGCGAGGAGACGGCCTAAAGCACCCGCTGTCCCAGATTCCTCGCAATGGAGATTGTAGTGCAGGAAAACCGGTAATCCTGCGATCGTCCAGCAGGGGGGGGCGTCTCATCAGACATTTGTCAGCGCAATGAGCTGAGCTTCATACTGATGGGGGGAAATCCTAGAGAGTCGCTGTGTGCATTCTGCGCCCCAATCCCCAGCACCGTGCGCATCGCTGCACCCCAATCCCCATCACCGTGCGCATCACTGCGCCCCGATCCCCAGCACCGTGCGCATCGCTGCACCCCAATCCCCATCACCGTGCGCATCACTGCGCCCCGATCCCCAGCACCGTGCGCATTGCTGCACCCCAATCCCCAGCACCGTGCGCATCGCTGCACCCCAATCCCCAGCACCGTGCATATCGCTGCGCCCCAATCCCCGACACCGTGCATATCGCTGCGCCCCAATCCCCAGCACCGTGCATATCGCTGCACCCCAATCCCCAGCACCGTGCGCATCGCTGCACCCCAATCCCCATCACCGTGCGCATCACTGCGCCCCGATCCCCATCACCGTGCGCATTGCTGCACCCCAATCCCCAGCACCGTGCGCATCGCTGCACCCCAATCCCCAGCACCGTGCGCATCACTGCACCCCGATCCCCGGCACCGTGCGCATCGCTGCACCCCGATCCCCGGCACCGTGCGCATCGCTGCGCCCCGATCCCGGCACCGTGCGCATCGCTGCGCCCCGATCCCCGACACCGTGTGCATCGCTGCGCCCCAATCCCCGACACCATGCGCATCGCTGCGCCCCAATCCCCATGACCGTGCGCATCACTGCGCCCCAATCCCCATCACCGTGCGCATCGCTGCGCCCCAATCCCCAGCACCGCGCGCATCGCTGCGCCCCAATCCCCATGACCGTGCGCATCACTGCGCCCCAATCCCCATCACCGTGCGCATCGCTGCGCCCCAATCCCCAGCACCGCGCGCATCGCTGCGCCCCAATCCCCGACACCATGCGCATCGCTGCGCCCCAATCCCCATCACCGTGCGCATCACTGCGCCCCAATCCCCAGCACCGTGCGCATCACTGCGCCCCAATCCCCAGCACCGTGCGCATCACTGCGCCCCAATCCCCAGCACCGTGCGCATCACTGCGCCCCAATCCCCAGCACCGTGCGCATCACTGCGCCCCAATCCCCAGCACCGTGCACATTCTGCACCCCAATCCCCATCACCATGCGCATCACTGCGCCCCAATCCCCGGCACCGAATCGAAAATATCGAATCAATCTGAATTCATTGTGAAGGATAGATGGTTCTATTCTATTCCAAATTCAAATTTAGGAAGCCAGTTATATTCTTTCTATTTTATTCTATTCTTTCCTTTTCTATTCTATTATTTTCACAATTCAAATTTCAGAAGATGGCTATATTATTTCAATGCATTTTATTCTATTCTAATCTATTTTATTTATTTATTTTTTATTTTATTATTTTCTACTCTATATTCATGGTGAAGAATAGCTGGTTCTGTTCTATTCTATGTTTTCTGTTCTGTTCCATTCTATTCCTATTCTATCTTTTTTTTTTCTATGCTATTCTATTAAATGTATTCTATTCTATTCTCTTAGTTTATTTTCTATTCTATATTCGTGGTGAAGGATAGCTGATTCTATTCTATTCGAAATTCAAATTTAGGAAGACAGTTCTATTCTTTCCTGTTCTATTCTATTTTATTTTATTCTTTTCTACTTGCAAATGCCATTTTAATTTGCTAATTGCGCCGGGTGCCGGGGCACTTATATACCGTATATTGTCACAATAGGCGCGCGGTCACACCGCTGCGATTAGCGAATTGAAATGGCACCTGGAATCGCATCCAATGACTGTGAATATCAGCGCCTGAACACGTGCGATTTTCTGCGGCGCCATTTCTAAAGAAGTTCCTGAGTGACTTTTTTCTGCAGTTTTGTTGCGATTTCACAGACATAGAATAGAATGGAAATCGCGCCGCAAATCGCAAGAAATCGCTGAAAATCTTCACAAGTCGCAATAAAGTCTTCAGAAATCGCACGCAAATCGCGCAATTTTAAATAGGTGACAGGTGGGAGCGGCTGCAATAACCCCTCAGAAAAATATACATATATCCGCATCAGCACCCCCTTCCTGACCAAGACATGGGGGGGTTTGCTATTCAGCACTGCGCTACTTTACCTGGCAATTGAGCAGTCATGCAACGCTGCACCCAAACAAGATTTTTGTCTTTTTTTCCCCGCACAAATAAAGCTTTCTTTTGATGGAGTTTGATCATCAATCAGGTTTTTTTTTTATTTTTTTATTATATAAATAAAAAATATTTTGGAGAAAAAAGCCTAAATTTTGTTGTATGAAAAAAAAATTATAGGTGCAATCAAAGGGTTAACTGTGTGCTTGACAATGTGTCCTGTGTGTTACGGGCGGCTTTTTATTTGATTCTTCTCCTTCTCTGCAGGGATGAGAAGCAGAGAGATCATTCCCTCTGTACGGAGCTCTGTGTTGATTGTCAGCACAGAGCCCTGGGCTGTGATTGGACGCAGACGATGAGCAGGTCTCGGCTGTGACTTGCTGACAGGTTCCCGCTGTGTACAATCACAGTGTCTGCATGGGGGGGGGGGAGGCGAGGCCCTAAACCAGCAAGCAGGCAGTAATATCCCAGTACGCAGCTGTGCCAGCACGGGCCGCCCATCTGCAGTACATTGTCGCTAATGGGAAGCCGCAGTGAGAGAAACACATTCTCATTTCCTGGCTGGAGGACGCCCAGCATCCTCTAGCGCTTTCCTCCCCAGCCCGCCCCAGGGGCGGACTGACCATTTGGAAACTCGGACACTGCCTGAGGGCCCGGGGTCAGTAGGGGGCCCCATGAGATGCCCCTGGTACATTCTTCATAGGCTTTTTTGAGTTTGGGCAAGGCAAAGGGGCCCCATGATCCCCTATTTCCCGGGGGCCCCATGAGTTGTCAGTCCGCCTCTGGCCCGCCCCTTTCATTCATTGGATTTCTGTTCCTCCAATCATGGAGGCTGAGCAGCACATGTGCAACTCCAGCCTTCCAAGGACAGCCCACGTCTCCAGACTGACACCCGCCCTTCAAGGCATTTTTTTTGATATTCGCATAGCTCCTCCCAAGAGCCAGCCCCCTGTTTGCAACTGATGTTTTCAGGAAGCAGTGTGCAGCATCCTGCCGGCCCCTCCCACCAGCCATGATCTGCCCGCATTGCATAGAGATGCGCAGGGACCCAGCAATGACCTCACTGGGACTAAATCAAGGTTTAGCATTTTGAAAAGAAGAATAATTCCTTCTGTCGCCTTATTTCTGCTCCCAGCCGCGTGTTTTCTATATATCAAGATGAACATATTTACCCGCCGCAGATCACATGTCACCCCGAGAGGCCCGTCACAAGTTCAGTCATCACAAACCAGGAGATGTGATCACCCCGGGAGCTGCCGGGAGAACTTTCCACCCAAATTCACATTTTCAATGCGGAGCTCTCAGGCGGCGGCGGCAGCGCGGAGTCCAGGACGGCGGCCTTTGGAGCGATAATCCCCTCTAATCCCCACCCCCCACCCCGACGCTTCCTGCCGGCCGTCCTGCCAAAGAGAGACATTCTGTGTTCACGACAGGAGATTAGAATATGGAATGAGATGGGAAATCCCATCATTAGGAGGAAGAAAGAGGAGCAAGAATGACACAAACAGGATGGAAGGTGATGTCATCACAATGATCAGTGATGTCATCAGTCCCATTCGGACATATGAAGCGCAAAATCTACACCGATCAGCCGTAACATTATGACCACTGACAGGTGAAGTGAAGGACATTCATTAGCTGGTCACAATGACACCTGAAAGTGGGCGGGCTATAAGAGGCAGCAAGTGAACATGTTGTCCCTGAAGTCATGGAAGCAAAAGAGATGGCCAAGTGTAAGGACTTGAGGGACTTCAGCAAGGACCAAATTATAATGTCTACATCAGCTTCTCAACACAGAGGAACCCTCAAATGACTTTTTGGTCTCAGGGAACCCATGATAAATATTCCTGCAACTCATAATACACTGGGGGTCAGTGGGAAGAATGTCCCTTACATTGGGGGTCAGTGGGAAGAATGTCCCTTACATTGGGGGTCGGTGGGAAGAATGTCTCTTACATTGGTGGTCAGTGGGAAGAATGTCTCTTACATTGGGGGTCAGTGGGAAGAATGTCCCTTACATTGGGGGTCAGTGGGAAGAATGTCCCTTACATTGGGGGTCAGTGGGAAGAACGTCCCTTACATTGGGGGTCAGTGGGAAGAATGTCCCTTACATTGGGGGTCAGTGGGAAGAATGTCCCTTACATTGGTGGTCAGTGGGAAGAATGTCCCTTACATTGGGGGTCAGTGGGAAGAATGTCCCTTACATTGGGGGTCAGTGGGAAGAATGTCCCTTACATTGGGGGTCAGTGGTAAGAATGTCCCTTACATTGGGGGTCAGTGGGAAGAATGTCCCTTACATTGGGGGTCAGTGGGAAGAATGTCCCTTACATTGGGGGTCAGTGGGAAGAACGTCCCTTACATTGGTGGTCAGTGGGAAGAATGTCTCTTACATTGGGGGTCAGTGGGAAGAATGTCCCTTACATTGGGGGTCGGTGGGAAGAATGTCTCTTACATTGGTGGTCAGTGGGAAGAATGTCTCTTACATTGGGGGTCAGTGGGAAGAATGTCCCTTACATTGGGGGTCAGTGGGAAGAATGTCCCTTACATTGGGGGTCAGTGGGAAGAACGTCCCTTACATTGGGGGTCAGTGGGAAGAATGTCCCTTACA
Organism: Staurois parvus; assembly: GCF_062004578.1. Taxonomy (NCBI): domain Eukaryota; kingdom Metazoa; phylum Chordata; class Amphibia; order Anura; family Ranidae; genus Staurois; species Staurois parvus. The sequence continues at coordinate 16,837 of NW_028318809.1, forward strand.
TTGGGGGTCAGTGGGAAGAATGTCCCTTACATTGGTGGTCAGTGGGAAGAATGTCCCTTACATTGGGGGTCAGTGGGAAGAATGTCCCTTACATTGGGGGTCAGTGGGAAGAATGTCCCTTACATTGGGGGTCAGTGGTAAGAATGTCCCTTACATTGGGGGTCAGTGGGAAGAATGTCCCTTACATTGGGGGTCAGTGGGAAGAATGTCCCTTACATTGGGGGTCAGTGGGAAGAACGTCCCTTACATTGGTGGTCAGTGGGAAGAATGTCTCTTACATTGGGGGTCAGTGGGAAGAATGTCCCTTACATTGGGGGTCAGTGGGAAGAATGTCCCTTACATTGGGGGTCAGTGGGAAGAATGTCCCTTACATTGGGGGTTGGTGGGAAGAATGTCTCTTACATTGGTGGTCAGTGGGAAGAATGTCCCTTACATTGGTGGTCAGTGGGAAGAATGTCTCTTACATTGGTGGTCAGTGGGAAGAATGTCCCTTACATTGGGGGTCAGTGGGAAGAATGTCCCTTACATTGGGGGTCAGTGGGAAGAATGTCCCTTACATTGGGGGTCAGTGGGAAGAATGTCCCTTACATTGGGGGTCAGTGGGAAGAATGTCCCTTACATTGGGGGTCAGTGGGAAAAATGTCCCTTACATTGGGGGTCAGTGGGAAGAATGTCCCTTACATTGGGGGTCAGTGGGAAAAATGTCCCTTACATTGGGGGTCAGTGGGAAGAATGTCCCTTACATTGGGGGTCGTGGGAAGAATGTCCCTTACATTGGTGGTCGGTGGGAAGAATGTCCCTTACATTGGTGGTCGGTGGGAAGAATGTCCCTTACATTGGTGGTCGGTGGGAAGAATGTCCCTTACATTGGGGGTCAGTGGGAAGAATGTCCCTTACATTGGGGGTCAGTGGGAAGAATGTCCCTTACATTGGTGGTCAGTGGGAAGAATGTCCCTTACATTGGGGGTCAGTGGGAAGAATGTCCCTTACATTGGGGGTCAGTGGGAAGAATGTCCCTTACATTGGTGATCAGTGGGAAGAATGTCCCTTACATTGGGGGTCAGTGGGAAGAATGTCCCTTACATTGGTGATCAGTGGGAAGAATGTCCCTTACATTGGGGGTCAGTGGGAAGAATGTCCCTTACACAGGGGATCAGTGGGAAGAATGTCCCTTACATTGGGGGTCAGTGGGAAGAATGTCCCTTACATTGGTGATCAGTGGGAAGAATGTCCCTTACATTGGGGGTCAGTGGGAAGAATGTCCCTTACATTGGGGGTCAGTGGGAAGAATGTCCCTTACATTGGTGATCAGTGGGAAGAATGTCCCTTACATTGGGGGTCAGTGGGAAGAATGTCCCTTACATTGGTGATCAGTGGGAAGAATGTCCCTTACATTGGGGGTCAGTGGGAAGAATGTCCCTTACACAGGGGATCAGTGGGAAGAATGTCCCTTACATTGGGGGTCAGTGGGAAGAATGTCCCTTACATTGGGGGTCAGTGGGAAGAATGTCCCTTACATTGGGGGTCAGTGGGAAGAATGTCCCTTACATTGGTGATCAGTGGGAAGAATGTCCCTTACATTGGGGGTCAGTGGGAAGAATGTCCCTTACATTGGGGGTCAGTGGGAAGAATGTCCCTTACATTGGTGATCAGTGGGAAGAATGTCCCTTACATTGGGGGTCAGTGGGAAGAATGTCCCTTACATTGGGGGTCAGTGGGAAGAATGTCCCTTACATTGGTGATCAGTGGGAAGAATGTCCCTTACATTGGGGGTCAGTGGGAAGAATGTCCTTTACATTGGGGGTCAGTGGGAAGAATGTCCCTTACATTGTTGGTCAGTGGGAAGAATGTCCCTTACATTGGGGGTCAGTGGGAAGAATGTCCCTTACATTGGGGGTCAGTGGGAAGAATGTCCCTTACATTGGGGGTCAGTGGGAAGAATGCTCCTTACATTGGGGGTCAGTGGGAAGAATGTCCCTTACATTGGTGATCAGTGGGAAGAATGTCCCTTACATTGGGGGTCAGTGGGAAGAATGTCCCTTACATTGGGGGTCAGTGGGAAGAATGTCCCTTACATTGGGGGTCAGTGGGAAGAATGTCCCTTACATTGGGGGTCAGTGGGAAGAATGTCCCTTACATTGGGGGTCAGTGGGAAGAATGTCCCTTACATTGGGGGTCAGTGGGAAAAATGTCCCTTACATTGGGGGTCAGTGGGAAGAATGTCCCTTACATTGGTGGTCAGTGGGAAGAATGTCCCTTACATTGGGGGTCAGTGGGAAGAATGTCCCTTACATTGGGGGTCAGTGGGAAGAATGTCCCTTACATTGGGGGTCGGTGGGAAGAATGTCCCTTACATTGGTGGTCAGTGGGAAGAATGTCCCTTACATTGGGGGTCAGTGGGAAGAATGTCCCTTACATTGGGGGTCGTGGGAAGAATGTCCCTTACATTGGTGGTCGGTGGGAAGAATGTCCCTTACATTGGTGGTCGGTGGGAAGAATGTCCCTTACATTGGGGGTCAGTGGGAAGAATGTCCCTTACATTGGGGGTCAGTGGGAAGAATGTCCCTTACATTGGGGGTCGGTGGGAAGAATGTCCCTTACATTGGTGGTCAGTGGGAAGAATGTCCCTTACATTGGGGGTCAGTGGGAAGAATGTCCCTTACATTGGGGGTCGTGGGAAGAATGTCCCTTACATTGGTGGTCGGTGGGAAGAATGTCCCTTACATTGGTGGTCGGTGGGAAGAATGTCCCTTACATTGGTGGTCGGTGGGAAGAATGTCCCTTACATTGGGGGTCAGTGGGAAGAATGTCCCTTACATTGGTGGTCAGTGGGAAGAATGTCCCTTACATTGGGGGTCAGTGGGAAGAATGTCCCGTACATTGGGGGTCAGTGGAAAGAATGTCCCTTACATTGGGGGTCAGTGGGAAGAATGTCCCTTACATTGGTGATCAGTGGGAAGAATGTCCCTTACATTGGGGGTCAGTGGGAAGAATGTCCCTTACATTGGGGGTCAGTGGGAAGAATGTCCCTTACATTGGTGATCAGTGGGAAGAATGTCCCTTACATTGGGGGTCAGTGGGAAGAATGTCCCTTACATTGGTGATCAGTGGGAAGAATGTCCCTTACATTGGGGGTCAGTGGGAAGAATGTCCCTTACACAGGGGATCAGTGGGAAGAATGTCCCTTACATTGGGGGTCAGGGGGAAGAATGTCCCTTACATTGGGGGTCAGTGGGAAGAATGTCCCTTACATTGGGGGTCAGTGGGAAGAATGTCCCTTACTTTGGTGATCAGTGGGAAGAATGTCCCTTACATTGGGGGTCAGTGGGAAGAATGTCCCTTACATTGGGGGTCAGTGGGAAGAATGTCCCTTACATTGGTGATCAGTGGGAAGAATGTCCCTTACATTGGGGGTCAGTGGGAAGAATGTCCCTTACACAGGGGATCAGTGGGAAGAATGTCCCTTACATTGGGGGTCAGTGGGAAGAATGTCCCTTACATTGGGGGTCAGTGGGAAGAATGTCCCTTACATTGGGGGTCAGTGGGAAGAATGTCCCTTACATTGGTGATCAGTGGGAAGAATGTCCCTTACATTGGGGGTCAGTGGGAAGAATGTCCTTTACATTCGGGGTCAGTGGGAAGAATGTCCCTTACATTGTTGGTCAGTGGGAAGAATGTCCCTTACATTGGGGGTCAGTGGGAAGAATGTCCCTTACATTGGGGGTCAGTGGGAAGAATGTCCCTTACATTGGGGGTCAGTGGGAAGAATGCTCCTTACATTGGGGGTCAGTGGGAAGAATGTCCCTTACATTGGGGGTCAGTGGGAAGAATGTCCCTTACATTGGGGGTCAGTGGGAAGAATGTCCCTTACATTGGGGGTCAGTGGGAAGAATGTCCCTTACATTGGGGGTCAGTGGGAAGAATGTCCCTTACATTGGGGGTCAGTGGGAAGAATGTCCCTTACATTGGGGGTCAGTGGGAAAAATGTCCCTTACATTGGGGGTCAGTGGGAAGAATGTCCCTTACATTGGTGGTCAGTGGGAAGAATGTCCCTTACATTGGGGTCAGTGGGAAGAATGTCCCTTACATTGGGGGTCAGTGGGAGGAATGTCCCTTACATTGGGGGTCGGTGGGAAGAATGTCCCTTACATTGGTGGTCAGTGGGAAGAATGTCCCTTACATTGGTGGTCAGTGGGAAGAATGTCCCTTACATTGGTGGTCAGTGGGAAGAATGTCCCTTACATTGGTGGTCAGTGGGAAGAATGTCCCTTACATTGGTGGTCAGTGGGAAGAATGTCCCTTACATTGGGGGTCGTGGGAAGAATGTCCCTTACATTGGTGGTCGGTGGGAAGAATGTCCCTTACATTGGTGGTCGGTGGGAAGAATGTCCCTTACATTGGGGGTCAGTGGGAAGAATGTCCCTTACATTGGGGGTCAGTGGGAAGAATGTCCCTTACATTGGGGGTCGGTGGGAAGAATGTCCCTTACATTGGTGGTCAGTGGGAAGAATGTCCCTTACATTGGGGGTCGTGGGAAGAATGTCCCTTACATTGGGGGTCGTGGGAAGAATGTCCCTTACATTGGTGGTCGGTGGGAAGAATGTCCCTTACATTGGTGGTCGGTGGGAAGAATGTCCCTTACATTGGTGGTCGGTGGGAAGAATGTCCCTTACATTGGGGGTCAGTGGGAAGAATGTCCCTTACATTGGTGGTCAGTGGGAAGAATGTCCCTTACATTGGGGGTCAGTGGGAAGAATGTCCCGTACATTGGGGGTCAGTGGAAAGAATGTCCCTTACATTGGGGGTCAGTGGGAAGAATGTCCGTTACATTGGTGATCAGTGGGAAGAATGTCCCTTACATTGGGGGTCAGTGGGAAGAATGTCCCTTACATTGGGGGTCAGTGGGAAGAATGTCCCTTACATTGGTGATCAGTGGGAAGAATGTCCCTTACATTGGGGGTCAGTGGGAAGAATGTCCCTTACATTGGTGATCAGTGGGAAGAATGTCCCTTACATTGGGGGTCAGTGGGAAGAATGTCCCTTACACAGGGGATCAGTGGGAAGAATGTCCCTTACATTGGGGGTCAGTGGGAAGAATGTCCCTTACATTGGGGGTCAGTGGGAAGAATGTCCCTTACTTTGGTGATCAGTGGGAAGAATGTCCCTTACATTGGGGGTCAGTGGGAAGAATGTCCCTTACATTGGGGGTCAGTGGGAAGAATGTCCCTTACATTGGTGATCAGTGGGAAGAATGTCCCTTACATTGGGGGTCAGTGGGAAGAATGCCCCTTACATTGGTGGTCAGTGGGAAGAATGTCCCTTACATTGGGGGTCAGTGAGAAGAATGTCCCTTACATTGGGGGTCAGTGGGAAGAATGTCCCTTACATTGGGGGTCAGTGGGAAGAATGTCCCTTACATTGGGGGTCAGTGGGAAGAATGTCCCTTACATTGGGGGTCAGTGGGAAGAATGTCCCTTACATTGGTGGTCAGTGGGAAGAATGTCCCTTACATTGGGGGTCAGTGGGAAGAATGTCCCTTACATTGGGGGTCGTGGGAAGAATGTCCCTTACATTGGTGGTCAGTGGGAAGAATGTCCCTTACATTGGTGGTCGGTGGGAAGAATGTCCCTTACATTGGGGGTCAGTGGGGAGAATTAACCCCTTATAGATAGCTAAAAATATCAGTGGTGTCAGTGGGAACCTATCTGAGAGGCGGATATTGCTCATTGCTCCAGGAACCCCTAGCAACCTCTGGGGGAACCCTGGTCTAGATGATGGGGTCAGAGCAACTCCAAAACTGCATTTCATGTGGGATTTTTCCGGTCTGCAGTGGTCAGGACAAACCAAAAGTGGGAAGAGAACCGTCCAACCGGGGACAATAGCAGAGGCTCATTGATGGAGGTTGGGTGGGGAGACACATTGATGGAGGTGGGGAGGAAAGGCTCACTGATGGAGGTGGAAGGGGAAGGCTCCTTGATGAAGGTGGGAAGGGAAGACTCATTTATGGAGCTGGGGAGGGAAGGCTCAGTTATGGAGGTGGGGAGGGAAGGCTCATTAAAGAAGATGGAGAGGGAAAGCTCATTGATGGAGGTGGGAAGGGAAGGCTCATTTATGGAGGTGGGAAGGGAAGGCTAATTTATGGAGCTGGGGAGGGAAGGCTCAGTTATGGAGGTGGGGGTGGAAGGAGCATTGATGGAGGTGGGGAGGGAAGGCTCATTGATGGAGGTGGGAGGGCTCATTGATGGAAGTGGGGAGGGAAGGCTCATTGATGGAAGTGGGGATGGGAAGGCTCATTGATGAAGGAGAGAAGGTAAAGCTCATTGATGGAGGTGAAGAAAGGCTCATTGATGGAGGTGGGAGGGGAAGGCTCATTGATGAAGGTGGGGAGGGAAGGCTCATTGATGGAGGTGGGGAGGGAAGGCTAATTGATGGAGGTGGGGAGGAAAGGCTCATTGATGGAGGTGGGGGGTAGGCTTATTGATGGAGGAGAGAAGGTAAAGCTCATTGATGGAGGCGGAGAAGGAAGGCTCATTGATGGAGGTGGGGAGGGAAGGCTCACTGATGGAGGTGGGGAGGGAAGGCTAATTGATGGAGGTGGGGAGGAAAGGTTTATTGATGGAGGTGGAAAGGAAAAGCTCACTGATGGAGGAGGGGAGGGAAGGCTTATTGATGGAGGTGGGGAGGGAAGGCTCATTGATGGAGGAGGGGAGGGAAGGCTCATTGATGGAGGTAGAGAGGGAGGGTTCGGTGATGGAGGTGGGGAGGGAAGGCTCATTGATGGAGGAGAGAAGGTAAAGCTCATTAATGGAGGTGGAGAAGGAAGGCTCATTGATGGAGGTGGGAGGGGAAGGCTCATTGATGGAGGTGGGGAGGGAAGGCTCACTGATGGAGGTGGGGAGGGAAGGCTAATTGATGGAGGTGGGGGGTAGGCTTATTGATGGAGGAGAGAAGGTAAAGCTCATTGATGGAGGTGGAGAAGGAAGGCTCATTGATGGAGGTGGGGAGGGAAGGCTCACTGATTGAGGTGGGGAGGGAAGGCTAATTGATGGAGGTGGGGAGGAAAGGCTTATTGATGGAGGTGGGGAAGAAAAGCTCACTGATGGAGGAGGGGAGGGAAGGCTTATTGATGGAGGTGGGGAGGGAAGGCTCATTGATGGAGGAGGGGATGGAAGGCTCATTGATGGAGGTGGGGAGGGAGGGCTCGGTGATGGAGGTTGGGAGGGAAGGCTCATTGATGGAGGTGGGGGTAAGGCTTATTGATGAAGGAGAGAAGGTAAAGCTCATTGATGGAGGTGGAAAAGGAAGGCTCATTGATGGAGGTGGGGAGGGAAGGCTCACTGATGGAGGTGGGGAGGGAAGGCTAATTGATGGAGGTGGGGAGAAAAGGCTTATTGATGGAGGTGGGGAGGAAAAGCTCACTGATGGAGGTGGGGAGGGAAGGCTAATTGATGGAGGTGGGGAGGAAAGGCTCATTGATGGAGGTGGGTGGTAGGCTTATTGATGGAGGAGAGAAGGTAAAGCTCATTGATGGAGGTGGAGAAGGAAGGCTCATTGATGGAGGTGGGGAGGGAAGGCTCACTGATGGAGGTGGGGAGGGAAGGCTAATTGATGGAGGTGGGGAGGAAAGGCTTATTGATGGAGGTGGGGAGGAAAAGCTCACTGATGGAGGAGGGGAGGGAAGGCTCATTGATGGAGGAGGGGAGGGAAGGCTCATTGATGGAGGTGGGGAGGGAGGGCTCGGCGATGGAGGTGGGGAGGGAAGGCTCATTGATGGAGGTGGGGGGTAGGCTTATTGATGGAGGAGAGAAGGTAAAGCTCATTGATGGAGGTGGAAAAGGAAGGCTCATTGATGGAGGTGGGGAGGGAAGGCTAATTGATGGAGGTGGGGAGGAAAAGCTCACTGATGGAGGAGGGGAGGGAAGGCTAATTGATGGAGGTGGGGAAGGAAGGCACATTGATGGAGGAGGGGAGGGAAGGCTCATTGATGGAGGTGGGGAGGGAAGGCTCATTGATGGAGGTGGGAAGGGACGGCTTGGTGATGGAGGTGGGGAGGGAAGGCTTATTGATGGAGGTGGGGGTGGAAGGTACTCTGATGGTGGTGGGAAGGCTCATTAATGGAGGTGGGGAGGAAAGACTTATTGATGGAGGTGGGGAGGGAAGGCTCATTGATGGAGGAGGGGAGGGAAGGCTCATTGATGGAGGTGGGGAGGGAGGGCTCGGTGATGGAGGTGGGGAGGGAAGGTTCATTGATGGAGGTGGGGGGTAGGCTTATTGATGGAGGAGAGAAGGTAAAGCTCATTGATGGAGGTGGAAAAGGAAGGCTCATTGATGGAGGTGGGGAGGAAAGGCTCACTGATGGAGGTGGGGAGGGAAGGCTAATTGATGGAGTTGGGGAGGAAAGGCTTATTGACGGAGGTGGGGAGGAAAAGCTCACTGATGGAGGAGGGGAGGGAAGGCTTTTTGATGGAGGTGGGGAGGGAAGGCACATTGATGGAGGTGGGGAGGGAAGGCACATTGATGGAGGTGAGGAGGGAAGGCTCATTGATGGAGGTGGGGAGGGAAGGCTCATTGATGGAGGTGGGGAGGGAAGGCTCATTGATGGAGGTGGGAAGGGAGGGCTTGGTGATGGAGGTGGGGAGGGAAGGCTTATTGATGGAGGTGGGGGTGGAAGGTACTCTGATGGTGGTGGGAAGGCTCATTGATGGAGGAGGGGAGGGAAGGCTCATTGATGGAGGTGGGGAGGAAAGACTTATTGATGGAGGTGGGGAGGGAAGGCTCATTGATGGGGGTGAGGAGGGAAGGCTCCTTGATGGAGGTGGGGGTGGAAGGCTCTATGATGGAGGTGGGAAGGGAAGGCTCAATGATGGAGGTGGAGGGGGTTAATTGATGGAGGTGGGAAGGGAAGACTCATTGAGTGAGGTGTGGAGAAAAGGCTCATTGATGGATGTGAGGAGGGAAGGCTCATTGATGGAGAAGGGGAGGGAAGGTTCTGTGATGGAGGTGGGGAGGGAAGGCTCATCGATAGAGTTGGGGGGAAGGCTCATTGATGGAGGTGGGGAGGGAAGACTTATTGATGGAGGTGGGGAGGGAAGGCTTATTGATGGAGATGGGGAGGGAAAGCTTATTGACGGAGGTGGGGAGGGAAGGCTTATTGATGGAGGTGGGGAGGGAAGGCTTATTGATGGAGATGGGGAGGGAAAGCTTATTGATGGAGGAGGGGAGGGAAGGCTCATTGATGGAGGTGGGGAGGAAAGACTTATTGATGGAGGTGGGGAGGGAAGGCTCATTGATGGGGGTGAGGAGGGAAGGCTCCTTGATGGAGGTGGGGGTGGAAGGCTCTATGATGGAGGTGGGAAGGGAAGGCTCAATGATGGAGGTGGAGGGGGTTAATTGATGGAGGTGGGAAGGGAAGACTCATTGAGTGAGGTGTGGAGAAAAGGCTCATTGATGGATGTGAGGAGGGAAGGCTCATTGATGGAGAAGGGGAGGGAAGGTTCTGTGATGGAGGTGGGGAGGGAAGGCTCATCGATAGAGTTGGGGGGAAGGCTCATTGATGGAGGTGGGGAGGGAAGGCTTATTGATGGAGATGGGGAGGGAAAGCTTATTGACGGAGGTGGGGAGGGAAGGCTTATTGATGGAGGTTGGGGGGGAAGGCTCACTGATGAAGGTTGGGAGGGAAGGCTCACTGATGAAGGTTGGGAGGGAATGCTCACTGATGGAGGTGGGGGGAGCTCATTGATGGTGGGGGGGGGCAGCTCATTGATGGAGGTGGGGAGGGGTGGCTCGTTGTTGACGGTGGAGGGGGTCATTAAATGAGGTGCAGAGGGAAGGCTAGTCCTTGTAGCTTGATCCAATAGAAGAGCTACTGGAGCTCAAATTGCTGAAAAAGGTGAATGCTGGTTCTCATAGAAAGGTATCAGAACACACAGAGCTTTGCAGTTTGTTGTGTATGGGGCTGTGTAGCCGCAGACCGGTCACGGTGCCCATGCTGACCCGTGTCCTCAGCCCAGAGTGCCTACAATGGGCACGTGAGCCTCAGAACTGGACCATAGAGCAATGAAAGAAGGTGGCCTGGTCTGATGAATTCAAGAATGGTTTGAGGAACACAAGTTTGAGGAGCTGACTTGGCCTTCAAATTCTCCAGATCTCAAGCCAACTGAGCATCTGTGGAATGGGCTGGAAAAACAAGTCTGATCCATGGAAGCCCCACCTCCCAACTTACAGGACTTAAAGGATCTGCTAATGATGGCTTGGTGCCAGAGACCATGGCCTACCTCCAGAGGTCTAGTGGAGTGCATCGTGAGACAGGTCAGGAAAGGGGGACCTACTCAGTATTAGGTGGGTGGTCACAATGTTATGAATGATTGGTGTATAGTGAACTTTCACAAGACAGAATTCTGGGTGCTTTGGAATCAATTTCTGTCCAATTAATATAATTTGTAGGCATCTGTACAATGTACACTGTATTGCCAAAAGTATTGCACCCCCCGCCTTTCCACACACATGACCTCTCATGGCCCCCCAATCTTAGTCTGTAGGGTTCAATATTGGGCCCTAGGCCTTTCCACCCACATGACCTTTAATGGCCCCCAGTCTTAGTCCGTAGGGTTCAATATTGAGTTGGCCCCACCCTTTCCACCCACATGACCTTTAATGGCCCCCCAGTCTTAGTCCGTAGGGTTCAATATTGAGTTGGCCCCGCCCTTTGCAGCTATAACAGCTTCAACTCTTCTGGGAAGGCCGCCCACAAGGTTTAGGAGGGTGTCTATGGGAAGGTTGGACCATTCTTCCAGAAGCACATTTGTCAGGTCAGGCACTGATGTCGGGGGAGGAGGCCTGGCTCGCAGTCTCCGCTCTAATTCATCCCAAAGGTGTTCTATGGGGTTGAGGTCAGTACTCTGTGCAGGACAGTCAAGTTCCTCCACCCCAAACTGGCTCCTCCATGTCTTTATGGACCTTGCTTTGTGCACTGGTGGGCAGTCATGTTGGAACAGGAAGGGGCCATCCCCAAACTCCTCCCACAAAGTTAGAAGCATGAAATTGTCCATAATTTCTTTGTATGCTGATGCCTTTAGAGTTCCTGTAACTGGAACTAGGGGGCCAAGCCCAACCCCTGAAAAACACCCCCACACCATAATCCCCCCTCCACCAAACTTTACACTTGGCACAATGCAGTCAGGCAAGTACCGTTCTCCTGGCAACCGCCAAACCCAGACATGTCCATCGGATTGCCAGACAGAGAAGCGTGATTGGTCACTCCAGAGAACACGCCTCCACTGCTCTAGAGTCCAGTGGCGGCATGCTTTACACCACGGCATCCGACGCTTTGCATTGCACTTGGTGATGGAAGGCTTGGATGCAGCTGCTCGGCCATGGAAACCCATTCCATGAAGCTCTCTACGCACTGTTGTTGGGCTCATCTGAAGGCCACACCAAGTTTGGAGGTCTTTAGCTATTGACTCTGCAGACAGTTGGTGACTTCTGCGCACTGTGCGCTTCAGCATGCGCTGACCCCGCCCTGTCATGTGACGTGGCCTACCACTTGGTGGCTGAGTGGCTGTTGTTCCCAGTGGCTTCCACTTTGTTATAATCCCACTAACAGTTGAGCGTGGAATATTTAGTAGCCAGGAAATGTCATGGATGGACTTATTGCCCAGCTGGCCACCTATCACGGGACCACGCTTGGAGTCACTGAGCTCCTGAGAGCGACCCATTCTTTCACCGATGTTTGTAGAAGCAGTCTGCATGCCTAGGGGATGGATTGTATACACCTGTGGCCCCATTTATTCTCTCCTTAGTACAGTGCAGTCGTCCTGTCCCCTTCACAGAAAAGCACCCCCAAAGAATGATGTTACCACCCCCATGCTTCACAGTAGGGATGGTGTTCTTGGGATGCAACTCATCCTTCTTTTTCCTCCAAACACGACGCGTGAAGTTTAGACCAAAATGTTCTACTTTGGTCTCATCTGACCACATGACTTTCTCCCATGCCTCCTCTGGATCATCCAGATGGTCATTGGCAAACTTCAGACGGGCCTGGACATGTGATGACTGGAGCAGGTGAACCTTCCATGCAATGCATGATTGGAAACCATGACGGCGTAGTGTTCTACCGACAGTGACGTGTGAAACTGTGGTCCCAGATCTCTTCATGTCATTGACCAGCTCCTCCCTTGTAGTTCTGGGCTGATTCCTCACCTTTCTTCTCATCAGTGATACCCCACGAGGTGACATCTTGCATGGAGCCCCAGTCCCAGGGAGACTGACAGTCGTCTTTAGCCTCTTCCATTCTCTAACAATTGCTCCAACAGTTGATCTATTTTCACCAAGCTGCTTGGCAATTGCCCCGTAGCCCTTTCCAGCCTTGTGGAGGTCCACCATTTTGTCTCTGGTGTCTTTTGACAGGTCTTGCCCATGGTAGTAGTTGGCATCTGACTGACTGCAGGGTGGACAGGTGTCTTTAAAGAGCTCAGACAGGTGATACTAAGTGAGATGAATGAGTGGAGTAGAGGGGGACTTTATAAAGGTGCAGTAACAGGTCTTTGAGAGCCAGAATTCTTGCTGTTTCTCAGGGGTTCAAATACTTCTGTTCAGCCGTGCGAGACAAATACATTCTTTACAAATCATACAATGTGATCTCCTGAATTCTGTCCTCAGAGTGGGAATCCCCTGCAATGTGAATGTCAGACCCTCCATGATGGAGAAGTGGGAGAACTTGCAGAATCGCAGGGGGTTCAAATACTTCTGTTCCTCACTGTATATAGATATGGAGGTCTCCAGCCAGATCATGGCTCATCCTGTTCTCAGACCTCCATTGTCCTGACACTGGACAGGTTTCTGCTGCATTTTCCTCCCAGGTTTCTCTCAACCATATGCTAATCCCCGGGAGACTTCAACCCCCCCCCCCCCCCTTTTGCTCGGCGAGCAGAACGATGGAAATTAAATATATGTTGAGGAATCAGGGCAGAAGGAGCTGACATAACAATGACCAATTAACCTTATTGTCCTCTCCCGTATTATTGAACATCGGCCTTCTGAGGACTCCGGGGATCCAATAATGAGCAGCTGAAAGATATCATCACTTTATTTACACCTTTAGAAATGTATTAATATCACTTAAAGGATCCGTCCACCCAGAAGTGACATCTCAGGTATAGGTGGGTCTGAGGGACTCGTCATCCATCGTTCCTCGCTCGGTTCCCGCCTAACCCCGAAGTTTCAAGAATGTTCCCACTTTTCTCTTCTACTGACCATCCAACAGGGAGAATGGAACCAACTGGTGACGTCTGTGTACAGACCAGGGAAGACTAATACGGGGGATCTGGACCTCAAAGGTTCCTCATTCCTACTGTTACCCTATTTTGGACTTTCTTGGTACCAGAACAAGTCATTATCGATGTGTAGCGCTAACCTCTTGAGGGCCACTGGATTTGTTTGGGTTCCCCTTAAGCTCTGCGCAGCCAGGCAACACGCAGTTTCCACATTTTCTCTCTGAAGCAGTAAAACAATCCTTGAGCTTATTTTTGTTGTTTTTATTAAAGGGTTAAGAACATGGATGGGGTCTAGGCCAGGGGCAGACTGACCATTCGGGCACTCGGGTAATGCCCGAGGGCCCGGGGTCAGTAGGGGGCCCCATGATATGCCCCTGGTACCTTTAATTGGCTTTTTCATAGGCTTTTTTTTGGGTGTGGGAAAGGACACAGGGGCCCCATGATCCCCTATTGCCCCATGAATTGTCAGTCCGCTCCTGGTCTAGGCGTATGTAGGATGCCCAAGGAACTGTAGAACGTAAGGACAACATCTTAGCAACTGTGTACAACGTGTGCAGAAAAATCAACTGCTGTCTCTTTTAAGGAGCCCTGAGTCCCCTTTGGTGTACCTCCTCAGACCCCGGATGAAGCTCTCCTCATCCAACTGGCTGTCCTGGGGGTGTCCCTGGGCAAGGGTTTCCAGAATCTTGCATTGAGCAGTCCCAGATGAAAGCTAGCTGGGCATTGCACCTCACCGCCCTCTCTCTTTTGTGGCACAGGGGGTGTAGAAGCACTCACACTGTCCTTCCCTGTAGCTTGATGGGTTGCAGTTGCTTTGGTTGGTTGGGTTGCAGTTGCTTCCAGCCCTTGTGCTGGGCTGGCTCCTTCCCTGCTGACAAGACATCTTTCCTAGGAGACTGTTGGGCAGTGGAGATCCTTCTGTCTGCTCCAGCCTGTAGGTAAGCCCCCCTCCTTGGGGCCCCATCCCAGGCTCCACGCTCAATCTTCCACCCGACTCCAAGAAGAAGCCCAGCAACAGTTCAGGCTCTTCCACATTTAAGGGTGGCTTTCAGCCACCATGCCTGGCCTCCTGCCTAAGGGATTGGCCAAGTTCCCCTAAACATGCAACTCCAGGCTTCTTCCCCTCTTCTAGAAAGTTCTTCCTGTTCCTAGAAGGGCATAGACCAACAAAAAGTGGCGCATAATTGTGAAGTGGAAGGAAAATGAGAAATGTTTTTTCAAAATTATTTACAAATGAAGATCTGAAAAATGTGGCGTCTTTGTATTCAGCCCCCTTTATTCTGATACCCTTAACTAAAATCTAGTGGAACCAATTGCCTTCAGAAGTCCCCTAATTAGTACATAGAGCCCCCCTGTGTTTCATGTGATCTCAGTATAAATCCAGCTGTTCTGTGAAGCCCTCAGAGGTTTGTTAGAGAACATTAGTGAACAAACAGCATCATAAAGGACAAGGAACACACCAGACAGGTCAGGGATAAAGTTGTGGAGAAGTATAAAGCAGGATTAGGTTCCTGCAGCAGCGGAACGCTTGGATGTGAATGAAGACTAACATTTTATCTCTGCTGGGGAGAGTCGCCGTCTCTATTCGTCCCGATGGTACTTGTGGTTCCACCACAGCTGCCTTCTCCAGTCTATGGCTCTGTGCTAAGAAATGACAGATCCCAGCACACCATGAAAACCTGGTTGTATACATGTAGCACAGGGCCACTGGGGGAGCTGGGACTTGTAGTACCACAATGGAAGTCTTCCATAGTCTGTGGCTCTCCAGGTAGTGGGCAAATACAGGTGCCAGCACATCATGACAGCCAGGTTGTATACGTATAGCACAGGGCCACTGGGGGAGCTGGGACTTGTAGTACCACAATGGAAGTCTTCCATAGTCTGTGGCTCTCCAGGTAGTGGGCAAATACAGGTCCCAGCTCACCTTTCCAGCAATTTGAGCTCCATTAACTCTTAGATCGGACTACACGGACCAGCCTTCCCTCCCCACCTCCATCAATGAGCATGCCCTCCCCACCTCCATCAATGAGCCTTCCCTCCCCACCTCCATCAATGAGCCTCCCCCCCCCCCACCTCCATTAATGAGCCTTTTTTCCCCCACCTCCATCAGTGAGCCTTCCCTCCCCACCTCCATGAGTGAGCTTTTCCCCCCACCTCTATCAATGAGCCTTCCCTCCCTACCTTCATCAATGAGCCTTCTCCCCTCCTCTATCAATGAGCCTTCCCTCCCCATCTCCATCAATGAGCCTTCCCTCCCCACCTCCATCAACGAGCCTTCCCTCCCCACTTACATCAATGAGTCTCCCCCCCATCTCCATCAATCAGCCTTCCCTCCCCATCTCCATCAATGAGCCTTCCCTCCCCATCTCCATCAATGAGCCTTCCCTCCCCACCTTAATCAACGAGCCTTTTCTCCCCACTTCCATCAATGAGTCCCCCCCCACTTCCATCATTGAGCCTCCCCTGCATCTCCATTAGTGAGCCTTCCCTCCCTATCTCCATCAATGAGCCTTTCCTCCCCACCCCCACCTCCATCAATGAGCCTTTCCTCCCCACCTCCCCCCACCTCCATCAATGAGCCTTTCCTCCCCACTCCTACCTCCATCAATGATCCTTTCCTCCCCACCTCCATCAATGAGCTTTCTTTCCCCCCACCTCCATCAATGAGCCTTTACTTCCCATCTCCATCAATGAGCCCCCCCTGCCCCCATCTCCATCAATGAGCCTTTCCTCCCCACTTCTATCAATGAGTTCACACCCCACCCCCCCATCTCCATCAATGAGCCTTACCTCCCCACCTCCATCAATGAACCTTCCCTCCCCACCCCCATCAATGAGCCCTCCCTCCCCATCTCCATCAATGAGCCTTCCCTCCCCACCTCCATCAATGAGCATTCCCTCCCCACCTCCATCAATGAACCTTCCCACCCCACCCCCATCAATGAGCCTTCCCTCCCCATCTCCATCAATGAGCCTTCCCTCCCACCTCCATAAATGAGCTTTCCCTCCCCAGCTTCATCAATGAGCCTTCCCTCCCCACCTCTATTAATGATCCCCCTTATCACACAGTCCTCCCTCACAGTGCCCCCCAATTACACAGTTCCCCCCTCGCAGAGTCCCCTCAATCACACTGTTCCCCCTCACAGAGCCCCTCAATAACACTGTCCCCCATCACAAAGCCCCCCATTCACACAGTCCCCCATCAAAGAAACCCCCAATAACACAGTCCCCCAATCACACAGTCCTGCATCACAGAGCCCTCCAATCACACATTCCCCCATCACAGAGCCCCCCAATCACACAGTCCCTCATCACAGAGCCCTCCAATCACACAGCCCCCATCACAGAGCCCCCCGATTACACAGTCCCCCATCACAGAGCCCTCCAATCACACAGTCCCCCATCACAGAGCTCCCCAATCACACAGTCCCCCATCACAGAGCCCTCCAATCACACAGTCCCCCATCACAGAGCTCCCCAATCACACAGACCCTCATCACAGAGCCCCCCAATCACAAGACCCTTTACAAGCCATGATCCAGGGCAAACTGGGTCATGTGCTCACACCACCCCGGGGAACCCAAACAGCACCCTGGTCGGGAAGCCAAGGAATTTGCTGCTGTAAATGCTGCCTAATTTCCAATGTACATGCCAGCGATTGAGGGACCCCACACCATCATGGGACTCCCCTAAAATACATCCCAGCCCTTTATATGGGTGCGCAAAAATGCCTTGGCCCCCACAGGCCCCCTGACAAAGCACCTTTTCCCCATGTGGATGAAGATTTGGGTAAGAGTCTCTTTTCTATTACCATGGTCTGGTGGTTGTGGGGGGCTGTAGATGGGGGGCCTATCGGGATCTGGAAGCCAACTTTCACAATAAGGGGGGCCCCAGATACAGCCCTTTCATGTGAATTCATGAAAAAAAGAAAAGTAAATAAAAACACAATTTTTGACAAATCCTTTATAAAAAAAGAAAAGTCCAATCCTGTTGCTGACTATCACCAAATGACAGCTCCCAGGCAAGTACACAAAGGGGTGGAGTCTCCCACGTGGCAACACCAAATATGCCACGGCCATAGTGGGTCAATGTCATTGCCCAAATATGGTCATGTGGCTATATTTGGACAGTGATGTCACGCTATCCCCACCCCTTTGTTTACATGGCCAGGGATTTATTTGTTTACCTGGCTGGGAATTCAAGGTTCAGTCCATGTTTGGGACTGCCAGTCACTGATCTGTGTAATCTAATCGGTGGGATCGATATTTCACCTTTTCACCTTTTCACCTGACACGGCTCTGAGCGATCCCGCCGCTCCCTCCGCTCAGATTCTTCATGTTTGAGAGAAAAAAAATCCACTGAAAACCAGAACTGATTTTACCCGAGCGAGAATCCACCATCATGTGCTGTCCAGGACCGATGGAATCCGGGACCATCCAAGGTCCCTCCAAGGACAACCAGTGCTTACATATACTTCCTGAAAGAGGACCTTCACTCTCAGAGGGCTCCTTCAGACATTATACTGTCCCATGTAGTCACCCACCACGGGGTTACCTGCAGTTAGGGGTACACTCTAATGTCCCCTCCCCCATAGTCACATCAGTCTCTGCACCAGAGGAGCTTACACTCTAGTGTCCCCTCCCCCACAGTCACATCAGTCTCTGTACCAGAGGAGCTTACACTCTGCACCAGAGAGGTTGTGCTGCAGGTGCTCTCCCTCTCCAGACACTAGGGGGCCAGGCCTGCTCGCCTGGCCCCAGAAACATGGCCTCTTCTGGGCTAGGCTCAGACCATGCTCCCCCTGAGGGACCCAGCTTGCCTTCCCATACTTTACCAGCACCTGAAGACCTTGGCTGTGGCCCTAAAAGTGGGGAATCCTCCCTGTCTTTAGAGAGCGGGTTGCTGATTATCTGGTGAGAATCGCAAAGGAGGAGGAAAAGTTGGTGAGTCTGAAACTGACTACAAGAAGAAGAAAGTTCTCCATGACAAGTCATGGAGCAGCAAGAGGCAGAGCATGAAGCCGGAGATGAAGGGTTTGGAGGACGTCATGGAGCAGCAAGAGGCAGAGTATGAAGCCGGAGATGAAGGGTTTGGAGGACGTCATGAAGCAGAGGCAGAGTATGAAGCCGGAGATGAAGGGTTTGGAGGACGTCATGGAGCAGCAAGAGGCAGAGCATGAAGCCGGAGATGAAGGGTTTGGAGGACGTCATGGAGCAGCAAGAGGCAGAGTCTGAAGCCGGAGATGAAGGGTTTGGAGGACGTCATGGAGCAGCAAGAGGCAGAGCATGAAGCCGGAGATGAAGGGTTTGGAGGTCGCCATTAAGAAGCAGCAGAATCTGGTAAAGACGCTGAAGGAGAAGAGCGGAGCTTTCAGAGAAAAGTTCCGAATGAGGAACGGTTCCGGAAGATGAAAGGAGACTCCGGTAAGGATCCAGCATCGGCGGTGGCAGTACGGGTGGAGAGTGAGGAGGGGGTCCCTGGATGCTGCCCCTGCTATCCCATCCACCTCAGGATCTGCTTCCCTGGAGGAAATGTCAGCCTCTGCTTCCCTCCCTCCACAGCAAGCTGGAGGAACAGCACAGGAGGTAGAGGAATATGGCGGAGGACTGCTAAAGTACATTGAGGAATTGGAGTCTTCCCTAATTGGAAGAACTTTCCGCTTTTCTGAGGACTCTGAGGATGAAGATGACGGTGAGGACTCTGTACCTGGTCCTGTAAAGGAGAAAAAAACAGAAAAGCTGCGCTTTATTAAAAGTGCCAGTTTGGACTCCAGTGTGGACAGCCATGTGCACTGCAGTGTTTTGGAGGGAAATCCTCCTGTGTGTGCACAGAGCTCTGCAGGGAAGATGGCTGCTGTGCCTGCAGGACTGCACTCTGCTGGGACTGAGGACTCTGATACCAGGAACCCTGTGACTGTGGACTCTGCTGGGGGGAAGGTAAAGGGGGGATCTGACACACTTGCTGGACAATCCCTGCTGATGGCTGCAAATGCAGCAGAAAATGGTGGGAGGGAAATTGTCAGCAGCACTCTGAAAGGTGTTGCTGAAACCCAGGGGAGAGTGACCAGGAGTGGAAGGCTTTTGCCTAAGAGGAGTATGTTGGGGGAGGGGGAGACAGGAGCATCTGGTGTGAGTGGGCCTGCTGGGAGCAGTAGTGCCACGAGTGAAAGGAAACATATGGATAAGAGTGCTTGCAATGCTGGAAAGGGGAATGCCTGTGTGTTGGTGGATGGAGTGACTGCTGCTGCCTCTGATGGTGGTTTGCAGAGCGGGGGCTCTGAGGTTCCTGCAACCAATGGGCGGGGTGCAGCTTTAAGGTCCACTACATCTAATGCTGCAAATAAGACCTATGCTGGGGCTCTGGCTGGGAGGAGGGGGTCACATCATGCTGTCAGCTCTGGGGGGAGGTCTGCTGCAGGTCTGCCATCTGCACCCCTGTCCTTCAGGAGGAGGAATTTGATGCAGCTCAGATGGGAGGGTGGGGGTGCTCCCCCGGTCAGGATGTCGGTGGTGGACAGGATTTTGGAGATGGGGTTTAGGGCGGATGACATCTTCGCCTTGATCAGCCCTGTAGGATCCTATGACTATGATCTGTCCTTTGTGCGCCCCGAGTCTCTGGATATATTCTGGGAGAAGTATGAACACATGTATAAGGGTCTGCCGGAGTGGAGGGGACTCGTCCCAAAGGTGGTCTCACGCCAACCTCTAGTGAAGACGGTCACCATTCTAGTACGGAATGAGTCCATTCCTTCGGCTGACTTGGCTGTCTGGCTGAGGAGATTTGGGGAGCTACTTGCACCCCTGAAGATTGTGGATGAGAGAGGGATATGGACTGGTGGGTGGTCGGTGCAGATGAGGTTGTATGTGTGTGGGAATGTGGTCCAGCATCTGCCCTCCTCAGCCTTCATTGGGAAGGACAGGATTGTGGTGTTCTACCCTGGGCAGCCCAAGCTCTGCAATAAATGCGGTTCTCGGGGTCACTTCGCCTCCTCATGTCCAGAGATGAAGTGCTCCCTATGTCAGGATCTGGGGCATCTGGTTCTCGGGGTCACTTGGCCTCCTCATGTCCAGAGATGAAGTGCTCCCTATGTCAGGATCTGGGGCACCTGGCTAAGGATTGTAATATCATCAGGTGCAATCTGTGTGATAAGGTTGGCCATTCGTACAACCGGTGCCCTGAGGCCATGCACAACCAGTCAGCTTTGGTGGAAGAGTTTTTTCGTCTGGACATGGAGGAGGCAGAGGAGAGGGGGGCTGTGCCAGGGGTCCCCAATGTCTCTGTCCCTGTGGTCCCAGTGTCTGATGGTCCCTCTAATGTGTCATCTCCTTGTGTTGTGCCCCCTGAGTCAGTGTCCGTGGATGTTGTGTCTGATCCTCCTGTGTCAGTTTCCCCAGAGGTAGTGGGGGCTGTGGAGGGAGCTGGACCAATGTGTATGGTTGCACCGACCCCCCCTCCCCGGCGTCGGAGGATCAGAGGGCGTGAGGCGCTGGGGGGTGGAGTGAATGATGGTGGGGGTATTGGGGTGAAGGTTGGGGGGACTGCTGTGGTGAGTGGAGAGAGTGGGGTGGATGATGTTGTTGGTGATGGTGGAAGGGAAGGGGGCTTTGCGGGCCGGTTTATCAAATGATGATATGGAGTGGTTGGAGGCAAAAAGGAAGTCTGGGAAGAAGAAGCGGAAGAAGGATGTGCCTGTACCTGACCCTGGGAGGGTGGAGGTGTCAAACACATTTGAAGTGTTATCTGAGGTGGAGGATGAGGGATCTTCAGGGGATGAGTCTCTGGTTTCCATGGAGGAGGAATCACAGAGGACTATGAAGCATGTAGGGTCTCCAAGTAGGGAGGGGGGTAAGCAGGCTAAGAAACGGGTACCTCGATCATCCTGATGGCGGTTCCCACTCCTTTGGAGGTGGCGACCATTAATGTCACCAGCATAAAATCAGTAAGCGCTCGTAACATGGCCTTATCTTTGCTCAGCAGGTTTGATGCTGACATTTTCTTTTTGCAGGAGACCAGGTTGTCCAGTTTGGGGGATGTTCATATGGCGAAGAAGGAGTGGAGGCGCGGCCCCTCCTTCTGGTCTCTTGCGGCCGAGCCTTACACTGGAGTTGCGGTACTTTTTTCCGGCATGGTAACCTGTCGGCGGATTATTGAGGTAGAAATGGGGAGATGCATGGTCTTAGACATCTCCATGGGGGGGCAGGACCTGCGCCTGATTAACATCTATGGGCCCCAGACAAAATGGGACAGGAAATGCCTCTTCATGAAGATCAAGCCTTTCCTTTTTACAGCCCAGCAAGTTGTCTTCGGTGGTGACTTTAACACCGTCACTAGGACTAAGGACAGGAGAGGGACCGGAGTCAGGCTGGACTGTGACGGCTAGAGAGGCAGGTCTGGTTGATGTGCACATTCATTGCTGCCCAGACGACACGGGATTCACTTTTCAGCGAGGTTCTAGTCAGAGTAGAATAGATAGGTTTTTTTTAAAGGGGAACTCCGCCTTCTCGGCACCAGTGTGTCAGGCGGTGGAGTTTTCCGATCACTGTATTCTGTCTGTGACTCTGAGTGGCCCCGATACACCACCTAAGGGGAGGGGTACCTGGAAGCTGAATTCGGCACTCCTGGACGATGAGAAGGTGAGTCAATCCTTTGAGGATTTTTTTCAGGCACAGGTATCAATCATGGACGTTTGCAGCAGTAAGTCCGAGTGGTGGGAGCTTACAAAACGAAGGATCGTTGGGTTCAAGGCCATAGGAAGGAATAAACAGCTTGATAAGTATGTCACCTACCAGCGTCTGCGGAGGAAGCTCGATCGGCTTGTCTCCAATAATGGAGATCCAGAAGCGATCTCTGAGGTCAAACTCTTGCTCAGGCAGTGTCAATATGACAGGCATGCCTCTTTGGTTCTGGAAAGGGATTATGGGAAATATCACTCGCCCGACCCTTACCAGAACTGCAAACAAGGTAGAGCAGTTAAGTCAGTTGTAGGCCTGGTTGACAGTACGGGTTCCCTGACAAAGTCCAAGTCAGGGATCCTGGAAACCTCCAGGTCATATTATGCTGACCTCCTGGGTAGGAGGGACCTCGATCGGGCGAGCATGTTGGGTTTTCTGGACTCTACTCCAGGACTGGGAAATGGCAGTTCTCTTGTGGGTTTGACAGAGGACATCACGGCAGATGAGGTGGTGAAAGCTATTGATCAGCTTGCCATGAAGAAGTCGCCTGGGCCAGACGGATTGACAGCCGAGTTTTATAAGCACTTTAAGGTGACTCTGGCCCCATATTTGGTGGAGGTGTTTAATGGCTGTCTGAGAGAGGGTCCGCCCTCCCCCTCCATGTCTGAGAGAGGGTTCGCTCTCTCCCTCCATGTCTGAGAGAGGGTTCGCTCTCTCCCTCCATGCGACAATCTGCAGTGATTCTTCTGTCAAAGGGTAAGGATTCCTCGAGAATTGAGAATTGGCGGCCCATTAGCCTTCTCAATGTTGATAGGAAGATATTGGCAAAAATTATTTTCTGGCGTTTATAGTCTGTTGCGGGCAATTTACTTTCTCGCCATCAGCACTGTTCGGTTCAGGGAAGAAGCACTTTTTCAGCGGTGTTAGCTGTCCGGGAGGCCCTGGAGCGGTGCAGGGCTGCAGGCTGGGGAAAGTTCCTGCTGGCATTGGATCAGGCCAAAGCTTTTGATCGAGTCAATCATGAGTACCTATGGCTGCTTCTTGGCAAGTATGGCCTGGAGGGGGGCTTTATCGATTGGCTAAAGACCTTATACAGAGGGGCTGAAAGCTTCATGCTTGTGAATGGTTGGATTGGACGACCCTTTGAGGTTGGCTCAGGTGTGCGTCAGGGGTGTCCTTTGAGTCCTCTGCTATATGCGTTTGTAATCGATCCCTTCATTCGGAGGTTAGAGAGCGGACCGTTGTGTGGAGTTCCTTTGGGCATTCCTGGGGAGCCCCCTCTGAGGGTCGTGGCCTATGCTGATGACATGTCTGTTTTCATCTCCGGGACGCAGGAGGCAGAGGAGGTGGTCTCGGTGATGGAACAGTATGCTGAGGCAGGAGGTGGAGGAGGTGGTCTCGGTGATGGAACAGTATGCTGAGGCAGGAGGTGGAGGAGGTGGTCTCGGTGATGGAACAGTATGCTGAGGCATCTGGCTCAAAGATCAATCAGGATAAGAGTGAGGTTTTCTGGATGGGAGAGGAAGGCGAAGGCTTTACCCTTCCGGACGCCTTCCCAGAGCCCCAGCAGGAAATTAAAGTTTTAGGCATCAGATTTGGTCCCGGTGACTACGGCCTTACAAATTGGGTAAGCAGGCTACAAGATGCCGATGCCAAGGTGGCCAGCTGGAAGGATTGGAAACTCTCTTACAGGGAAAGGATTGACCTGATTAAAACTTACCTGATCCCGGTATTTCTGTATGTCAGCTTTGTCTGTGTTTTGCCAGTGTCTCTCTATGCGAGGATCTACAGTTGTTTCTTCCAGCTGTTATGGGGGCACAAACTGAACCTCATTAAGAGGTCTGTAACCTACCTTCCCAGGCGGATGGGTGGCCTAGGTATGGTCAACCCGGTGGTTTTCTTTTCTCTGATGTTTTTGAAACATAATTTTGGTAGCATGCTGGCAGAGGAACCGCCTGGGTGGGTTGGTATTTTTCAGTCCTGGTTTAGGCCTTTTCTACGGAGCTGGGAGAATGGTGGGCCAGTGAAAAGCCTGAGGGTCCAACATGGTAAGCTCCCGGCTTATGTTGCCCCATGTCTGAAAATGCTTCGGCAATGGCGAGCGACGGCGGAGGAAATTAAATCTCTTCCTAGGAAGGCCCTGGAGAGGAGGGTTGTTGAATCTGCCTTTAGCGAGCCATTGGCCTTGAGGGATTGCCCAGGCCCGGTTATGAGGGAGGGTCTGCGTTTGATGAATCTGGAGAGAATCCCTTTAAAGTTTCGGGATTTGGCCTGGCTCTCGTTCCATGGCAGACTCTATGTGAAGGGCAACCTGAAGCATCGCTCTGCGGAGAACCGTGGTTGTCCAAGAGTGGAGTGTGGTGGAGTGGAGGAGACGATGGACCATTTCTTGCTTCAGTGCCCCTTCAATATAGAAGTCTACAAGCGGGTGGGTGGGGCTCTGGGGATCCCTTCCTTTCCCGCTTGAGTTACGCGGAGTGGTCTTACGGAGCCTTTCAGACTCACCGGGATTTTGATTTTGAGACACTTTTTCTAGTTAGCTTAGTAGTCCGTTACCACACGTGGAATGCACGGTGTCAGGTTTCCATTCGCAAAAAAGTCCTTCCTGTCGAGGTGGTGGTGAACAACATTCTGGGTGAGGTTGGGAAGATTCGGGGTCTTGAGAAGGACAGGTGGCGGCCGGGAGCCTGGACAAAGGCGTGGAGGAATGTCAGGTCCCCGTAGCTGCTGTCTGTCAGTCTCTGGGGGCGTGGCTTCTCTTTCTGTCCTTTCACGTCCCCTAGATTTTGTAACATCAGATTTTTGAAGAAAGGCTGCATGCATGGGATTGATGTATGGGATCGATGTATGGGATGAATGTGTGGGATGAATGTATGGGATCAATGTATGGGATCGATGTATGGGATCAATGTGTGGGATGAATGTATGGGGTGAATGTGTGGGATCAATGTGTGGGATCGATGTATGGGATCAATGTGTGGGATCAATGTATGGGATCGATGTATGGGGTGAATGTATGGGGTGAATGTTTCATCCTTTCTTACCCTGAGGGGGTGTTCAGGTGACGGTCAGGATTTGTTATTTTGCTGAAGTAAGCTGGTTTTGTTTAATTATACATATTTTTATTCTGTATATATGTAAATATGATTTTTATGATGTTTTTTGTTTGCAAGATCTTAATAAACAAAAAATTTACACTCTAGTGTCCCCTCCCCCACAGTCACATCAGTCTCTGTACCAGAGGAGCTTACGCTCTAATGCCCCCTCCCCCACAATCCCATCAGTCTCTGCACCAGAGGAGCTTACGCTCTAATGCCCCCTCCCCCACAATCCCATCAGTCTCTGCACCAGAGGAGCTTACGCTCTAATGCCCCCTCCCCCACAATCCCATCAGTCTCTGCACCAGAGGAGCTTACGCTCTAATGCCCCCTCCCCCACGGTCCCATCAGTCTCTGCACCAGAGGAGCTTACGCTCTAATGTCCCCTCCCCCACAGTCACATCAGTCTCTGCACCAGAGGAGCTTACACTCTAATGTCCCCTCCCCCACAGTCACATCAGTCTGTACCAGAGGAGCTGACACTCTAATTACTATCATACATGTATATCCCGGATCTATGTTCAGGATTATTACATAAATTTTGGCGAATCTCCCTCTGATCTCCCCCCCTCCCCCCCCCCCCCTATATTTCCTCCTCGCTGGCGGTCTGACGCTCCGGGGGGGAGGAGCTCCGGGATCTGTAAACTTTGATCCAGTTGGCAGCCACAACGGCCATCTCCGCCATCAATACAATGTACACAAGGCGGAGCTTCCCTGCCTGCAGAGATCACAGAGACACCATCCAGGTATCAGTGCCATGTACACTGGGGGTCTCCCCTCCCCCGGTGATCAGACTGTACATTGTAACTTTGTAGAAGGAGGAGGCGGCATTCCCTCAGTCTCCCCTCCCCCGGTGATCAGACTGTACATTGTAACTTTGTAGAAGGAGGAGGAGGCATTTCCTCAGCCTTCCCTCCCCCAGTGATCAGACTGTACATTGTAACTTTGTAGAAGGAGGAGGAGTCATTTCCTCAGTCTCCCCTCCCCCAGTGATCAGACTGTACATTGTAACTTTGTAGAAGGAGGAGGAGGCATTTCCCAGGAACAGTGGATTGTTTCAGAACAGATCTGGATATATTCCTGAATGCACCCAATATATCTGGATATTACATTTATAAATTTATAGGTGACACCAGAGATCCGGGGAATGTCTGATTGTCTCCGGGGGGGGGGAAGGGGGGGTGGGGGATAAGGGAGGAATTACCCCCCCCCCCTCCCCCCACTGCAGCCAATTTATTGGGTTTTTGTGCCTTCCTCTGGTCAGCTGTAGGATTGTGGATTTGGAGGTTTTCTATTGGTTGAATTGGGTGGATTTGTGTCTTTTTTTATATGTAGCCATGTGATGCCGACAATACATTGTGCCACCTTTAGGATCAGCCCAGGACCTGACGTAGGAGCAGGACGTGGACCCTGTGCCTGTGGTGTGGCTGTCTTCTTGGACCGATGCCGAGAGATTGGAGCCGTCCGAATGTCTGATCCGTGTTTTATATGATACTTGTTGTGGGTTTCCTCCTCCTCGGTCAGCCATGGTCTCCTCCATCCCAGATCTGAGAGTTCACCTTCTGTCCAGAATACACGTCACCCACCAATCACAAAGCTCTACCGCCGGGGTAAGGATCTCTATGTACCGATGGGGGCTGGGATGTACAATTCCCTATAGGTGTGTTGGGGGGCGCTGGGCTCCAAGGACGGAGAAGAACGGACCTGAAATCTAAATGAAAGCGGCGGCTCTATGGCCAACGGGGGAACCTTGGGGGTCCTTGGGGGTCCCCGGAGAAACGAGAAGAATTTCATTGACAGACGAGAGTGTCAGAGGTCTGACCAAAGTCTGGAAGGCCAGCAAGTCTTTACAGTGCGTGACTGAAGGTCAGAAGAGAACGCCAACACATTTCAGGGGTCAGAAATCCCACCTCATCGGGGCTTTAACTCCTCTCTGCCAATCCCTCCACTGGCCTCCACTCAATGTCCTCCACCCCCCTCTGCCAATCCCTCCACTGGCCTCCACTCAGTGTCCTCCACCCCCCTCTGCCAATCCCTCCACTGGCTTCCATTCAGTGTCCTCCACCCCTCTCTAGCAATCCCACCACTGGCCTCCACTCAGTGTCCTCCACCCCCCACTCAGTGTCCTCCACCCCTCTCTGCCAATCCCTCCACTGGCCTCCACTCAGTGTCCTCCACCCCCCTCTGCCAACCCCTCCACTGGCTTCCATTCAGTGTCCTCCACCCCTCTCTAGCAATCCCACCACTGGCCTCCACTCAGTGTCCTCCACCCCTGTCTGCCAATCCCTCCACTCAGTGTCCTCCACCCCTCTCTACCAATCCCCGCACTGGCCTCCAATCAGTGTCCTCCACCCCTGTCTGCCAATCTCTCCACTGGCCTCCAATCAGTGTCCTCCACCCCTCTCTACCAATCCCCGCACTGGCCTCCACTCAGTGTCCTCCACCCCTCTCTACCAATCCCCGCACTGGCCTCCACTCAGTGTCCTCCACCCCTGTCTGCCAATACCACCACTGGCTTCCATTCAGTGTCTGCTACCCCTCTCTGCCAATCCCCCCAACTGGCCTCCATTAAATGTCCTCCACCCCCATCTGCAAATCCCTCCACTAACTTCCATTCAGTGTCCTCCACCCCTGTCTGCCAATCCCCCCACTGGTTTCCATTCAGTGTCCTCCATCCTCATCTGCCAATCCCCTCACTGGCCTCCATTCAGTGTCCTCCACCCCCATATGCCAATCCTCCCACTGGCTTCCATTCAGTGTCCTCCACCCCTCTCTGCCAATCCCTCCATTGGCTTTCACTCCATGTCCTCCACCCCTCTGCCAATCCTTCCACTGGCCTCCACTCAGTGTCCTCCACCCCCGTCTGCCAATCCCTACAACCGTGGCAGAATGATGGCACCAGAAATCTCAAGAGACATAGCCGTGCACTGGAGCGATTGTGGCGTAAAACCAAATCCCAGCAAGCATTCACCCGATATAAATCTGCTTTCTTCACATACAATTCCTCCCTCCATTTTGCGAAACAAGCTGACTTTGTCACTCTCATCAATAGCTTGTCATCCAGTCCTCATCGTCTCTTCTCTACTTTTAACTCTCTACTTTCTCCACCTCCACCCAGCACCTCACTCACTGCTCATGAGATTGCAAATCATTTCAAAAACAATATTGATGCAATTCGTAGGGACATCTCCACTGCACAGACATCCATCCCACTTACCTTATACTAAACCTCCCTCAACACTTTCCTCTTCTGACCTCGCTACTACCGAAGAGGTCACTAAGGTTTCCTCAGAAGCCCGTCTCACTACCTGCCCCCTGGATCCTGTCCCCTCACAACTACTACGGTCACCCTCTTCTTCCATTCTATGCTCCCTCACTCACATCTTCAATCTCTCCCTCTCTACTGGCACCTTCCCCTCCCCTCTAAAGCATGCGCACATCTCTCCCATACTTACAAAGCCCTCCCTGGACCCCACCAACCTGAACTACTTAAGACCCATCTCCCTGCATCCATTTACCTCTAAACTCCTAGAACGCTTAGTCTACAATCGCCTGAGCTCCTCCCTCACCGAAAACAACCTTCTCGACCCTTTACAGTCTGACTTCCGCTCTCTACACTCCACTGAAACTGCCCTACTAAACCTCACTAAAGATCTCCAACAGATAAAACCAATGGCCACTACTCCGTACTCATCCCAACCAATGGCCACTACTCCGTACTCATCCCAACCAATGGCCACTACTCTGTATTCATCCCAACCAATGGCCACTGCTCCGTACTTATCCCAACCAATTGCCACTACTCCGTACTCATCCCAACCAATGGCTACTACTCCATACTCATCCCAACCAATGGCCACTACTCCGTACTCCTCCCAACCAATGGCCACTACTCCGTACTCCTCCCAATCAATGGCCACTACTCCGTACTCCTCCCAACCAATGGCCACAACTCCGTACTCATCCCAACCAATGGCCACTACTCCGTACTCATCCCAACCAATGGCCACTGCTCCGTACTAATCCCAACCAAGGGCCACTACTCCGTACTCATCCCAACCAACGGCCACTACTCCGTACTAATCCCAACCAATGGCCACTACTCCGTACTCATCCCACCCAACGGCCACTACTCCGTACTCATCCCACCCAATGGCCACTACTCCGTACTCATCCCACCCAACGGCCGCTACTCCGTACTCATCACAACCAATGGCCACTACTCCATACTTATCACAACCAATGGCCGCTACTCCGTACTCAGTCCAACCAATGGGCACTACTCCGTACTAAGTCCAACCAATGGCCACTACTCCGTACTCATCCCAACCAATGGCCACTACTCCATACTAATTCCAACCAATGACCACTACTCCATACTCATCCCAACCAATGACCACTACTCCATACTCATCCCAACCAATGGCCACTACTCCATACTCATCCCAACCAATGGCCACTACTCTATACTCATCCCAACCAATGGCCACTACTCCGTACTAATCCCAACCAATGGCCACTACTCCGTACTAATCCCAACCAATGGCCACTACTCCATACTAATCCCAACCAATGGCCACTACTCCATACTCATCCCAACCAATGACCACTACTCCGTACTAATCCAAACCAATGCCCGCTACTCCGTACTCATCACAACCAATGGCCACTACTCCTTACTAATCCAAACCAATGCCCGCTACTCCGTTCTCATCACAACCAATGGCCACTACTCCGTACTCATCCCAACCAATGACCACTACTCCTTACTAATCCAAACCAATGCCCGCTACTCCGTTCTCATCACAACCAATGGCCACTACTCCGTACTCATCCCAACCAATGGCCACTACTCCGTACTCATCCCAACCAATGGCCAATACTCCGTACTCATCCCAACCAATGGCCAATACTCCGTACTCATCCCAACCAATGGCCACTACTCCGTACGCATCCCAACCAATGGCCACTACTTCGTACTCATCCTAACCAATGGCCACTACTCCGTACTCATCCCAACCAATGGCCACTACTCCGTACGCATCCCAACCAATGGTCACTACTCCGTACTCTTGACTGCTCCACGGCTTTTGATACTGTTGACCATCCCTTCCTCCTCAAAAAAACTCCACTCTTTTGGCCTCCAAGACTCTGCTCTCTCCTTGTTCTCCTCCTACCTATCGTAGCACTCCTTCAGCGTTACCTATAACTCTGTCTCCTCCAATCCACTTCCTCTTTCTGTTGGGGTCCCTCAAAGTTCTGTCCTTGGACCCCTTCTCTTCTCCATCTACATCTCCTCCCTCAGTCACTTGATAACCTCCCATGGCTTTAAGTACCATCTCTATGCTTATGACATACAAATCTATCTTTTTACTCCTCACCTCACCCCTTCAGTCTCCTCACCTCACCCCTTCAGTCTCCTCCTCACCTCACCCCTTCAGTCTCCTCCTCACCTCACCACTTCAGTCTCCTCTCGCATTACTAACCTACTAAGTGACATATCGGCATGGATGTCACTCCACTTCCTCAAACTCAATCTTTCCAAAACTGAGCTCTTAGTGTTCCCTCCAGCCTGTAGCCCCTCCGCCGACTTCTCCATCAAGATCAAAAACACAGCCATCAGTCCCTCCCCTCATGCCAGGGTACTAGGTGTCATCCTAGACTCCCATCTGTCCTTCCAGCCCCAAATCTAATCACTGTCCAAATCTTGTAGACTTCACCTCCGCAACATCTCCAACATCCGCAACATCTCCAAGATACGGCCGTTCCTAACCTTGGAAACCACTAAGCAACTTAACTACTCCCTTGTTATATCTCGCCTTGACTATTGCAACTCCCTCCTCATTGGCCAACCTCATCGCAGGCTATCCCCTCTTCAGTCTATCATGAATGCTGCTGCCAGACTCATCCACCTTACTAACCATTCTGTATCTGCCACCCCTCTCTGCCAATCTCTCCACTGGCCTCCACTCAGTGTCCTCCACCCCTCTTTGCCAATCCCTCCACTGGCTTCCACTCAGTGTCCTCCACCCCTCTCTGCCAATCCCTCCACTGGCCTCCATTCAGTGTCCTCCACCCCTCTCTGCCAATCCTTCCACTGGCCTCCACTCTGTGTCCTCCACTCCTCTCTGCCAATCCCTCCACTGGCCTCCATTCAGTGTCCTCCACCCCTCTCTGACAATCCCTCCACTGGCCTCCATTCAGTGTCCTCCACCTCTCTCTGACAATCCCTCCACTAGCTTCCCATTGTCCAAGGAATAAAATTCAAAACATTAACAATAACATATAAAGCCATGTATAACTCCGCCCCAAATTACATCACCAGTCTTGTCTCCAAGTATCCTCCAAACCGTCCTCTCCGCTCCTCCCACAACCTCCTGCTCTCTAGCTCCCTTGTCTCCTCCTCCCATGCTCGTCTCCAGTACTTCTCCAATGCCTCCCCTGGAACTCTGGTGTCATTCTGGAATCCAACCTATCCTTCCAGCCCCAAGTCCAATCTTTAACAAACTCGTGCAGACTCCACCTCCACAACATGCAGACTCCACCTCCGCAACATGCAGACTCCACCTCCGCAACATCGCCAAAATCCGCACGTTCCTAACCCCAGAAACCACTAAACAGCTCATCCACTCCCTCATCATATCACGACTCGACTATTGCAACTCCCTCCTCACTGGCCTGCCTCGCCGCTGGCTATCCCCCCTTCAGTCCTTCCTGAATACGGCTGCCAGACTCATCCACCTTTCCAACCGCTTTGTTTCCGCCACCCCCCTCTGCCAATCCATTCCACTGGCCTCCACTCAGTGTCCTCCGCCCCCCTCTGCCAATCCCTTCACTGGCCTCCATTCAGTGTCCTCCACCCCTCTCTGCCAATCCCTCCACTGGCCTCCACTCAGTGTCCTCCACCAACCTCTGCCAATCCCTCCACTGGCCTCCACTCAGTGTCCTCCACTCCTCTCTGCCAAGCCCTCCACTGGCTTCCACTCAGTGTCCTCCACCCCTCTCTGCCAATCCCTCCACTGGCCTCCACTCAGTGTCCTCCACCCCCCTCTGCCAATCCCTCCACTGGCTTCCGATTGCGCAACGGATCAAATTCAAAATCCTAACCCTGACGTACAAAGCCGTCCACCATACTGCCCCGAACTATATCACCGACCTAATATCCAAGTACCGCCCAACACGCACAGTCCGTTCCTCACAAGACCTCCTTCTCTCTAGTTCCCTGGTCTCCTCCTCCCATGCCCGCCTCCAGGACTTCTCCAGGGTGTCACCCATCCTCTGGAACTTTCTGCCCCAACCCATCAGATTATCACCTACTCTCCTCTCCTTTAGGCGCACCCTGAAAACCCACCTCTTCAGGGAAGCCTACCCCACCCCCTGCTAACCTGCCGACCTCCTCCACTCTTCCTACCACCCCATCCCCCACAGCTATCTCCTCCTGTACCACCATCCCCTCCCTCCTAGATTGTAAGCTCCAAGGAGCAGGGCCCTCAATCCCCTCATGTTTTGCATTGTATTGGTATTGTTCTGTCACATGTTCTGTCCCCCTTTGTAATGTACAGCGCTGAGCCAACTATCGGCGCTTTATAAATACTGTATAATAATAATAATAATAATTAACTCTCACAATACCGCATTAACACTCTCATTATCGCATCGCAAAGGTGTGTTTCAGGCTTAAAAGGTTTGCATAGATTTTTTTTTCAACAACATATCTTTCCTGCAGATGAAGTTTCCCGAGTCGCGGGTGATTTTGTATCTTCTACTGATAAGCAATAGTTTTCATATTGGTATTGATCCGGCCGTAGTGGTCGAGTCAGACAGAACCATTGATTGGTATTCCTTCCCATTAAGGTTCCATGTTGTCCTTGGTATCACAGGAGGCTTTGATTGTCCTCATTAATCTCCATTCACATTTGTCTGACTTTCTAACTTGGACACCAATTATGGACTCTTTGGTTATGGATGACCCAACCCCGCAGTGATTTCTCTTCTAGCCATCTTCATTGTACTCCCCCCCCGCCTTGTCCAGGTCTACATGTATTTCTTATAGGAATGCTAGTCACTCTTCTGGTGGAATCCTACAAATGTGGTGACACCGACCTTCACCCCCGGGGGGTCGAACCTTCTGGTCCCATCAATCCTCCATAGAATGGGTAATGACATACCATTCTGACTTTCTACTATGTGGAAGGGGGGCACCAACATATTTGGGCAATGGAAACATTATTTATTTATTCATTTTTAATCATTTACTTATAGCAGACATTTTGATATCACCGCCAGTCTACACAGCTTTTTTTTTTAATATTTCTCTATGAAAAACCCTTCACTGAGCTCCGGCCAATACATTCTTGCTTGTGCATTGCAGGAACTGTTGCCTCCACACATGGCAATGATCTCCTCTATGTGCAGAATCCCAACGCATTGTACAATGGAGCCCAATGCACGGCACTCAGTAAATCCTGCATCGTGGTGCGCCATGTTGTGTAAAAAGAGTTGTGCGCATTTTTTACATCTGTTTTAGTACGTTGGCAGGCCACTTGCAATGAATGAGCTGCCTTAAGGCTGAAGTTTTATGTCTGGAAATGTCTACATTGTTGCAGCTTGGACCATTGTAAGTATGGATGTGCCATATCTGTGGGATCCCAGTGGAAGCTGTAAATCTGTAGTAGGTAGGTACCACTACTACAGGGATCTCCACCAACTTCCAGGTCCTGTGCTGAGTGGCTGCCAGAGGTGGACTGACCATTCGGGCACTGCCCGAGGGCCCGGGGTCAGTAGGGGGCCCCATGAGATGCCCCTGGTACCTTTCATAGACTTTTTGGGGTGTGGTTTGAGTGTGGGTGAGGACACAGGGGCCCCATGATCCCCTATTGCCCGGGGGCCCCATGAGTTGTCAGTCTGCCCCTGGTGGCTGCCCTGGTGTTTCGTGAACATAGAAGGTCACTTGCTCAGCATGGGCACCATTTCGTAAACACTTTGCATTTTTCTCAACAAAGCTTTCTCTGATTGGACGAGGGTGAGATTGTGATGTCACCACCCTGTCTCTACAGCTCATCCAATCAGAGAATGCCGTGCATTCATTGGGAAAGTGTAACGTTTTACCCAAATGGTACCCATATTGAGCAAGCAACCTCCTGTGTTCACAATGCAGTAGGGCAGCCTTAATGCACTTTAACCCGCTGCAGTGGAACATTTAAAGGGGAGCTTCAGCAGCCCATTTCTGGCTGCTCAGATCCCCCCTCCTGCACCACTATTATGGTGTGTGTGCAGATATGCCAAAAGGACCCTTCCGAGCCATCAGGTCCTGACAGAGCCCCGTGGTATATATGTGCATGCACCAGATTTTTCCCAACATGTGTGCAAGGATGGCGAAGTTTTGGGACTTCCATGCTACTCGTCTTTGTGCAAGCGCAGGAGAACCACACTTGCGCTTATGTGATGCAGGGTTGTTGAGACCCAAAGCCATGCAGCACGACTGTGCATGTGCAGAATGTGGAAGTGGGGTCCAAATATAAGTCCTGCCTAGGTGAAAAATTCAAAAGTGCTTTCTGGTTGCAAAATAAAGCTTTAAAAAAAGGGGGAGGGGAGGGGCAGGGCAAGTGGAGAATAAGTTTAGAGTGCAAGTGTGAAAGTGATGGAATGGGGAAAGGCCTAAGAAGAAGGATGGAATGGGGAAGGATCTAGGAAGAAGGATAGAGTGGGGAAGGGTCTAGGAAGAAGGATGGACAGAGGAAGGTCTGGGAAGGAGGATGGAATGAGAAAAAGTCTAGAAGGAAGGATGGAATAGGGAAGGGTCTAGAAGGAAGGATGGAATAGGGAGGGTCTAGAAAGAAGGATAGACTGGGGAAGGGTCTAGGAAGAAGGATGGAATGGGGGAGGGTCTAGGAAGAAGAATGGCATGGGGAAGGGTCTAGGAAGAAG
Source organism: Staurois parvus (assembly GCF_062004578.1). Taxonomy (NCBI): domain Eukaryota; kingdom Metazoa; phylum Chordata; class Amphibia; order Anura; family Ranidae; genus Staurois; species Staurois parvus. The sequence goes on from NW_028318809.1 coordinate 51,805, forward strand.
TATGGAATGGGGAAGGGTCTGGGAAGAAGGATGGAATAGGGAAGGGTCTAGGAAGAATGATGGAATGGGGAAGGGTCTAGGAAGACGGATGGAATGGGAAAGGGTCTAGGAAGAAGGATGGAAAAAGGAAGGGTCTAGGAGGAAGAATGCAATGGGGAAGGGTCTAGGAGGAAGGGTGGAACAGGGAAGGGTCTAGGAAGAAGGATGGAATGGGGAAAGGTCTAGGAAGAGTGATGGAAAGGGGAAGGGTCTAGAAAGAAGGATAGAATGGGGAAGGGTTGAGGAAGAAGGGTGAAACAGGGAAGGGTCTAGGAAGAAGAATGGAGCGGGGAAGGGTCTAGGAAGAAGGATGGAATGTGGAAGGGTTTAGGAAGAGGGATGGACAGGGAAGGGTCTAGGAAGAAGGATAGAATGGGGAAGGGTCTAAGAAGAAGGATAGAATGGGGAAGGGTCTAGGAAGAAGGATGGAATGGGGAAGGGTCTAGGAAGAAGAATAGAACCTGGAAGGGTCTAGGAAGAAGGATGAAATAGGGAAGGGTCTGGGAAGAAGGATGGAATGGGGAAGGGACTAGAAAGAAGAATGGAACCTGAAGGGTCTAGGAAGAAGTATGGAATGGGGAAGGGTCTAGAAAGAACGATGGAATGGGGAAGGGTCTAGGAAGAATGATGGAATGGGGAAGGGTCTAGGAAGACAGATGGAATGGGGAAGGGTCTAGGAAGAAGGATGGAAAAAGGAAGGGTCTAAGAGGAAGAATGCAATGGGGAAGGGTCTAGGTGGAAGGGTGGAACAGGGAAGGGTCTAGGAAGAAGGATGGAATGGGAAGGGTCTAGGAAGAAGGTTGGAATGAGGAAGGGTCTAGAAGGAAGGATGGAATAGGGAAGGGTCTAGAAAGAATGATACAACAAACAAACAGTGTGCAGAGGGTCCTTCAGAATTTCTAGAAAGAATGATAGACTGGGGAAGGGTCTAGGACAGTGGTTCTTAACCTTGTTGGAGTTACTGAACCCCACCAGTTTCATATGCGCATTCACCGAACCCTTCTTAATTGGAAAAATAAAATATGATTTTTAAAATTCAAAACATAGGTATATATTTATACATAGGTGCACAAAATGAACAAAACCATTAAGAACAAAGAACAAAACCATTAAAACATGATTTTCACACAAAAACAAAAACATAATAATGAATATTTACTGCACAAATCATATGAGTCGGGTGTGGGTCTTCACCTCCGCCGAACCCCCGAGACTGACTCACCGAACCCCTGGGGTTCGATCGAACCCAGGTTAAGAACCACTGGTCTAGGAAGAAGGATGGCATGCGGAAGGGTCTAGGAAGAAGTATGGAATGGGGAGGGGTCTGGGAAGAAGGATGGAATAGGGAAGGGTCTAGGAAGAATGATGGAATGAGGAAGGGTCTAGGAAGACGGATGGAATGGGGAAGGGTCTAGGAAGAAGGATGGAAAGAGGAAGGGTCTAGGAGGAAGAATGCAATGGGGAAGGGTCTAGGAGGAAGGGTGGAACAGGGAATGGTCTAGGAAGAAGGATGGAATGGGGAAGGGTCTAGGAAGAGGGATGGAAAGGGGAAGGGTCTAGGAAGAAGGATAGAATGGGGAAGGGTTTAGGAAGAAGGGTGAAACAGGGAAGGGTCTAGGAAGAAGAATGGAGCGGGGAAGGGTCTAGGAAGAAGGATGGAATGGGGAAGGGTCTAAGAAGAAGGATAGAATGGGGAAGGGTCTAGGAAGAAGGATGGAATGGGGAAGGGTCTAGGAAGAAAGATGAAACCTGGAAGGGTCTAGGAAGAAGAATAGAACCTGGAAGGGTCTAGGAAGAAGTATGAAATAGGGAAGGGTCTGGGAAGAAGGATGGAATGGGGAAGGGTCTAAGAAGAAGGATAGAATGGGGAAGGGTCTAGGAAGAAGGATGGAATGGGGAAGGGTCTAGGAAGAAAGATGAAACCTGGAAGGGTCTAGGAAGAAGAATGGAACCTGGAAGGGTCTAGGAAGAAGTATGAAATAGGGAAGGGTCTGGGAAGAAGGATGGAATGGGGAAGGGTCTAGAAAGAAGAATGGAACCTGGAAGGGTCTAGGAAGAAGTATGGAATGGGGAAGGGTCTGGGAAAAAGGATGGAATAGGGAAGGGTCTAGGAAGAATGATGGAATGGGGAAGGGTCTAGAAGAATGATGGAATGGGGAAGGGTCTAGGAAGACGGATGGAATGGGGAAGGGTCTAGGAAGAATGATGGAATGGGGAAGGGTCTAGGACGACGGATGGAATGGGGAAGGGTCTAGGAAGAAGGATGGAAAAAGGAAGGGTCTAGATGGAAGAATGCAATGGGGAAGGGTCTAGGTGGAAGGGTGGAACAGGGAAGGGTTTAGGAAGAAGAATAGAACAGGGAAGGGTCTAGGAAGAAGGTTGGAATGAGGAAGGGTCTAGAAAGAAAGATAGAATGGGGAAGGGTCTAGTTTTGAATACTATTTCCCCTTTGGAGATATTTTCTCACCTCCTGTTCTCTTTCACACCTGTCAGATAGAAAACACCTAATGGGGATAAAGAAGGCAATAAAAACTCAGCAAGGGTTCTATAAAATGTTTTCCTGCAGTTGCACTTTAACTTCTAGGTGGAAGCAATTTCCACCCCCTCTAAATATATGGTGATATAGAGATCACTTGATTACATTTAGAACAACATTAATAACAATAAAATAGTGCTTCTGATGAGTCACTCCGGATATTAGTAGGTCGGTTGGTTGTGGTGACCCATGACCCTGATCTTTCCAAGTGGTTAAAAAAAGCTCTAGAACAAGTCCTGCCGGATTTGTGAGTGTGGCGCACACCTCCGTTCAGTCTGTCCTCCGCTGTATTATGTACAGGGCTGGTGATCAGGCTGGGTGGCATAGTTGGGGGCTGTGTATATTGCAGATACCTCATGGAACATTCGGGGCTATGCCCACAGCAGACAATTCTTCATATTTGCATAAAACTCATTAAAGTCCTGGTATCTGTCCTGCAGATCTCACCATGATATTTACATGGAGATCACTGCACTCCTCCCCGACGGTGTTCACAGCCAAGATAGATTGATCGGTGACTTCTGCTCTGGGATTAGAGCCAGCATTGACTGTAGACATAAACCCCAACACTACCCGGATATCGAACACGGCCTTTACAATTGGCTCTATCAACTGTAAAATGATTTTTAAAAAAAAAACAACTTACATGAAATACATGAACAATGGACTTTAAAAACTACCCGTGCCGCGGGACCCGGAGGAACTTTACCAACTTCCAATACTCAACCAAATCTAAGCAGAGCCTCCACAAAGCCTCGACCCGACTGACAGAAGAGACTAAACCACACAACTTACAGGACATTTATCATGGGAGGGGAGAAGTTGTAGGCCTCCCCCAGTAGTTTGTGTCTCTGCCCCTCCTACAATGGGGAGATTTCCCCCCCAGTAGTTTGTGTCTCTGCCCCTCCCACAATGGGGAGATTTCCCTGCAGTAGTTTGTGTTTCTGCCCCTCCCACAATGGGGAGATTTCCCTGCAGTAGTTTGTGTCTCTGCCCCTCCCACAATGGGGAGATTTCCCCCCAGTAGTTTGTGTCTCTACCCCTCCTACAATGGGGAGATTTCCCCCCCAGTAGTTTGTGTCTCTGCCCCTCCCACAATGGGGAGATTTCCCTGCAGTAGTTTGTGTTTCTGCCCCTCCCACAATGGGGAGATTTCCCTGCAGTAGTTTGTGTCTCTGCCCCTCCCACAATGGGGAGATTTCCCCCCCAGTAGTTTGTGTCTCTACCCCTCCCACAATGGGGAGATTTCCCCCCAGTAGTTTGTGTTTCTGCCCCTCCCACAATGGGGAGATTTCCCTGCAGTAGTTTGTGTCTCTGCCCCTCCCACAATGGGGAGATTTCCCCCCAGTAGTTTGTGTTTCTGCCCCTCCCACAATGGGGAGATTTCTCTGCAGTAGTTTGTGTCTCTGCCCCTCCCACATGGATGAGATTTCCACTCAGTAGTTTGTGTCTCTGCCCCTCCCACAATGGGGAGATTTCCCCCCAGTAGTTTGTGTCTCTGCCCCTCCCACAATGGGGATATTTCCCCCCAGTAGTTTGTGTTTCTGCCCCTCCCACAATGGGGAGATTTCCCTGCAGTAGTTTGTGTCTCTGCCCCTCCCACAATGGGGAGATTTCCACTCAGTAGTTTGTGTCTCTGCCCCTCCCACAATGGGGAGATTTCCCCCCAGTAGTTTGTGTCTCTGCCCCTCCCACAATGGGGAGATTTCCACTCAGTAGTTTGTGTCTCTGCCCCTGTGGTGGGAAGATCTCACCTCCAACTTCTCCAAAAGATACAATAAACCAGCTTATCACCATGTTAGCTGCCAAAGGAATACTGGCACTTCAGGTTTGGGTGGAGTTGGTCTTTACCGGGTTTTGTTTTTGATCAATGTGAGGACAGCCACTGCCTATCCCAGCCAAGGCTTCCAATCAGTGCTGAAATGTGCCATGATCCTATTCCCACAGGCTGCCATTGCCATGTTCCTGGAGGCTGCCATCATCCTTTTCCTGGAGACTGCCATTGCCCTCTTCTTGGAGGCTGCCATTGTCCTATTCCCAGAGGCTGCCATTGCCCTCTTCTTGGAGGCTGCCATTGCCCTGTTCCTGGAGGCTGCCATTGCCCTACTCTGGAGGCTACCATTGCCCTGTTCCTGGAAGCTACCATTGTCCTGTTCCTGAAGGCTGCCACCGTCCTATTTTTAGAGGCTGCCATCGTCCTATTCCTAGAGGCTGTCATTGCCTAATTCCTGGAGGCTGTCATCGTCCTATTTTTGGAGGTTGCCATTTCTCTATTTTTTTTTGGGGGGGGGTGCTGTTTCCCTATATTTGGAGGCTTCCATTGCTCTATTCCTGTAGACTTCGATTGTCCTATGTCCTGGGGTCTACCATTGCCCCTGTTCCTGGAGAATGCCATTGTCCTGTTCCTAGAGGCTACCATTGCCCTGTTCCTGGAGACTGCCATTGTCCTGTTCCTAGAGGCTCCCATTGCCCTGTTCCTGGAGGCTGCCATTGCCCTGTTCCTACCAGCTGCCATTGTCCTGATTCTGTAGGCAGTAGTTGCCCTCTTCCTGGAGGCTGCCGTTATCCTATTTTTGGAGGTTGCCATTTCTCTATGTTTTTTTTGGTGGGGGGGGGGATACTGCAGCTGCTCTATTCCTGTAGACTTCTATTGCTCCTTCTGGAGGCTGCCATTGCTCCTATTCCTGGAGACCGTTCTGTCCCTATCCCTGAGAAGGGGTCCCTCAGAAATATGACAAATATGAGTTGTAGGTTGGGGAGTTAAATCTTGAATGTGACTGCTGCAGGCATCACAGACAGTTCTCATTGCAGACTCTGACTGGGGGCTACCATCACCAACTCCTGGAATCCGGGCAGACCTCTGCCATATCCCTCGTGCTGGTCCGGGAACTAGCACCAGTTCTGGTAGTCTCCAGTGCCGGATGAGACCACCAACTCTGACACCCACGAGTCGTCTTTACAGGTTCCCTTCTCTTATCTGCAGCTCATGACTCCGGTGTGTCTGTCCGCCAAGTTCTCACCTCCTACAGGTGATCCACAAAACGTGTCTGACTTGGTGCCTTGGTCCTTCCAGTAGTTTGTGTCTCTGCCCAGGGGCAGAGTGATGACTCATGGGGCCCCCAGGCAATAGGGGATCATTGGGCCCCTGTGTCCTTGCCCATACTCAAATCACACGCAAAAAAGCATATAAAAGGTACCTGGGGCATTTCATGGGGCCCCCTACTGACCCCGGGCCCTCGGGCAGTGCCCAAGTGCTCAAATGGTCAGTCCGCCCCTGTCTCTGCCCCTCCCACAGTGGTGAGATTCCCCCCCAAGTAGTTTGTGTCTCTGCCCCTCCCACAATGGTGAGATTCCCCCCCAGTAGTTCATGCCTCTGCCCCTCCCACAATGGTGAGATTCCCCCACAGTAGTTTGTGTCTCTGCCCCTCCCACAATGGTGAGATTCCCCCCCAGTAGTTCATGCCTCTGCCCCTCCCACAATGGTGAGATTCCCCCACAGTAGTTTGTGTCTCTGCCCCTCTCACAACGGTGAGATTTCCCCCCAGTAGTTTGTGTCTCTGCCCCTCCCACAGTGGGGAGATTTCCCTGCAGTAGTTTGTGTCTCTGCCCCTCCCACAATGGGGAGATTCCCCCCCCAGTAGTTTGTGTCTCTGCCCCTTCCACAATGGGGAGGTTTCCCCCCAGTAGTTGGTGTCTCTGCCCCTCCCACAATGGGGAGATTCCCCCCCAGTAGTTCGTGCCTCTGCCCCTCCCACAGTGGTGAGATTTCCCTACAGTAGTTTGTGTCTCTGCCCCTCCCACAATGGGGAGATTCCCCCCCCCCCCAGTAGTTTGTGTCTCTGCCCCTCCCACAATGGCGAGGTTTCCCCTCAGTAGTTGGTGTCTCTGCCCCTCCCACAATGGGGAGGTTTCCCCTCAGTAGTTGGTGTCTCTGCCCCTCCCACATTGGTAAGATTTCCCCCCAGTAGTTGGTGTCTCTGCCCCTCCCACAATGGGGAGAGTCTCCCCCAGTAGTTCCTGCCTCTGCCCCTCCCACAGTGGTGAGATTTCCCCCCAGTAGTTTGTGTCTCTGCCCCTCCCACAATGGAGAGATTTCCCTTCAGTAGTTTGTGTCTCTGCCCCTCCCACAATGGGAGGTTTCCCCCCCAGTAGTTGGTGTCCCTGCCCCTCCCACAATGGGAGGTTTCCCCCCAGTAGTTGGTGTCTCTGCCCCTCTGCGGTGGTCCTTCCTCCCTCCACTGAGTACCTGTGAATTCTGCAAGGTCTTCCACGGTCACATTGGATTCCAGCACTGACACGGTGGGGTTATTTACTAACACGGCGCGGTGAAGAATCTGGTGCAGTTCATGGTAACCAATCGGCTTTCAGGTTTTATTGCCAAAGCTTCATGGAACAAGCTGAAGGTAGAAGCTGATTGGCTCCCATGCAAAGCTGCACCAGATTCTGAGTGCTCCAGTTTTAGTAAATCTTAGTGGGTAGTACAGATATTCACTGACACGGCAGTCACCCGGGGCAACCAAACTGCGGCAACTGAATGCCTGCCATCACTCGCCACACTCTGTCACCAAATAGCCCCCCCAATCCATCCTACAAGGTGGGAGTTCAGTATAAAGATCTCCGAATGTCCCCATGAGTGCTGCCCATAGTCATTGAAACTTCTGTTCTCCATTCATTCATTCTGCATTCATTCTCCACTCATTCATTCTCCACTCATTCTCCATTCATTCTCCATTCATTCTCCTTTCATTCATTCTCCACTCATTCATTCTCCACTCATTCTTCATTCATTCTCCATTCATTCATTCTCCACTCATTCATTCTCCTTTCATTCATTCTCCACTCATTCTTCATTCATTCTCCATTCATTCATTCTCCATTCATTCCCCCACAGAGAATGGAGACGTACAGTGGGTAAGTGATCATCTCCTTCAGGACAGTTTGATATGTGATCCTCAGCCCATACCGGGACATGGATCGCATACATTGATCGCAGAATTCCGGCTCTCAGCAGCTTCATACTTATAACACATTTCTAGCATAAGACAGGAATTTACAATAAAACACAAACGATCGTTTCCACCAAAATTCAACAGAAAATTTGGAAATTTCAGCAAAATTTGCCAAATTGCATTGGAATCGATGGAAAAGGTGAAATCAAGACCGTGGTCGGTGGACTTCAAGGGTACGACTGGCTTTGTGGAGCCAACAATAGACCTTTATTTCAACGTGGTTTTGGTGCACCTAACATTTAAAGGAGACGTACAGCCAAAGCTTTTTTTGGCTGTACTTTCCCCTGTGGATCACAGGAGTGCGGTTCATTCTGCACTCCTGTGACCAGGGGCGGGCTGACCATTCGGACACTTGGGCATTGCCCGAGGGCCCAGGGTCAGTAGGGGGCCCCATGAGTTGCCCCTGGTACCTTTCATAGGCTTTTTTGGGTGTGGTTTGAGTGTGGGTGAGGACACAGGGGCCCAATGATCCCCTATTGCCCAGGGGCCCCATGAGTTGTCAGTCCACCCCTGCTTGTGCCCTCTTTTCAGCTGACAGCGGGCTCAAGTCTACTGTCTGATGAGGTCACTCAGCCGGTCCACGCTGGGGAAAGATCCCAACTTCAAAGTCGGGATCCACCCCAGAGTCTGGAGCGGCACCAAGCGCAAGTTGCTGAGAGCCCGAGCCAGCTTCTCCCTCCCCTTCTACAGTCGAGTGCTGGGGGAGGGGCTGAGCAGAGAGCGGTGACTGACAGTCGTCGCTCTCTGCTTAAATTGGAGAGGTGAACTCGATAATCGGTGGTCATGTGATCGCTGAGTTCTCACCCTTAGAGCCGGTGGGGGAAAGATGCAGCATCCACCTAGGTGAGTACAAAAAAGAAAGAAAAACCTACTTCTCTGTTAACTCGTGTGCACAATTACATATAAAGTAGCAGGGCTGTTGTTAGAAACCACGGGGCCCCATACAGCCAACCTGACAAGGCCCCCCACCCCCTCAAAAAAAAAAAACACAGTTTGCTATGGGGCAGTTATGAATGAACACAGCGAATGATTGGTACTCATTGTAATCATCACAATGATGACAAATCACGGCTTGAACTATCTTGCTTTGCATGGAATGAGTCTCATATATTAGTGTCACCTTTTAAGTTGTTGCACTGAAATAAATGAACTTTTCACCAGATTCTCATTTTTCCAGTTTCACCTGTAGATATATACAGTTGTGTTGAAAATACTAGCCGTCAGACATCACTAACCGGATCAATCACTGTTTTTGGTGGAAATGATATTCCTACATGGCAAATAATTTCCTAGCAGGTGTAGTAGAGTCATAGAAATCCAACAGACCCGACAGTCATGACATGCATGCTGCTGATTCTGTGTCATTGATTCACTCATTGAAAGGGGCGTGTTCACAATAATAGCAGGGTGGAGTTCTATTAGTGACGTCATTCATTCTTTGATAAACAGGTGGCAATTATTGCCCTTATTTAAGGAAGGAAGGCAGCAAATGTTGGACATGCTGGTTACAGTGCATTTCTCTCCGAAATTCTGAGGAAAATGGGTCGTTCCAGACATTGTTCAGAAGAACAGCGTACCTTGATTAAAAAGTGGATTGGAGGGGAAAACATATAAAGAAGTGCAGAAAATGATCGGCTGCTCAGCTAAAATGATGGCAAATGCTTTAAAATGGCAACCAAAACCTGAAAGACGTGGAAGAAAGCGAAAAACTACCATTGGAATGGATAGAAGAATAGCCAACATGGGGCGGACTCAGCCAACAATCAGCTCCAGGAAGATGAAAGAAGGTGTGACGTTCCCTGTGAGGACTCAGCCAACAATCAGCTCCAGGAAGATGAAAGAAGGTGTGACGTTCCCTGTGAGGACTGTTACAATTAGAAGACCCCGATGTGAAGCCAAGCTATCTGCAAGAAGTCCCCGCAAAGTCCCACTGTTGGGAAAAAGACGTGTGCTGAAGAGGTTACAATCTGCCAAAGAGCACATTGACTGGCCTAAAGAGAAATGGGGCAACATTTTGTGGACTGATGGAAGTAAGATTGTTCTTTTTGGGTCTAGTGGGCGGAGACAGTTTGTCAGACAACCCCCAAACACTGAATTCAAGCCACAGTACACTGTGAAGACCGTGAAGCATGGTGGTGCAAGCATCATGATATGGGGATGTTTCTCATACTACGGTGTTGGGCCTATTTATCGCATACCAGGGATCATGGATCAGTCTGAATACATCAGAATACTTGAAGAGGTCATGCTGCCTTATGCTGAAGAGGAAATGCCCTTGAAATGGGTGTTCCAACAAGACAATGACCCCAAACACACCAGTAAACGTGCAACATCTTGGTTCCAGACCAACAAGATGGACGTTATGGAGTGGCCAGCCCAATCCCCGGATCTTCATCCAATAGAAAACTTGTGGGGTGACATCAAAAATGCCGTTTCTGAGGCAAAACCAAGAAATAGAGAAGAACTGTGGGATGTGGTCCAATCATCCTGGGCTGGAATACCTGATCACAGGGGCCAGAAGTTGGGGGACTCCATGCAACACAGATGTACAGCAGTTCTCAGAAACAGTGCGACTACAACCAAATATTCATGAAGTCATTCAAAGGAAAGCAAAATCTTCAAACATTTCTCAGTTTATATAGTGAATGTTGGAGTTTGTAAAGAAGAATACAAACACAGCCATTTTTTTGAACCGTCTAATATTCACTTTTCTTCCATTTTTTTAGAGGAACGACACAAATTTGATGTATTTTTCTTCATGTTGTGATTTGGAATAGAATGTGTCGTGTTCCCAATGCATTTGTGTGGATGGAAATAAAAGGATTAGAAGGATTTGCAGCTTTAGTCACTTTTATCACCACACTGATATTATTCTGAACACAACTGTATATATATATATTGTATGTTGAAATGCGTTTTTATTACAAAATATGTAAAAAATATTTTTAAAAATATGTTTCAAATATACCGCATGTCTTGAAAAGTACAAATCTACATTTTTCGGAATGCATTTACAAATATATGTTACAAAAAAATCTGAAGAATGTATCGGTATTTTAAAAATATAAATTTTTAAAAATATATATATATTTTTAAATATATTCTTCATATTTTTTAACATATAAACCTATTTCCTATTGTGTTCTGAGAGTGGGGAGGCTTCTCTGCCAGAAGATAAGTAGACCCCCCCCCCCCCCCCCCAAACGTTATATATCTCTGAAAGCAGAGACCCTGGAGAATAAAATGACAGGAGTTACAATTTTTTGTGTCACACAATATTAGCACAACTATTTATCAAACCCATATTTTAATAAAAAAAACACAAAAAACGCTAAAGTTAATTTTATTGCATGCAAACGCAATATTATACCCATGTCACGGATTCCCCACACACACCGGCAGCGACTAACTAACCGGGGCGCGCACGTGCGGCCGTGACTTGGGGTAAGAGGGAATAAAAGGGACTTAACTTTGAATATATAAGACCGGCCGTGATGTACTTACACAGCCCGCACTACCTCTGGCCACCACCGGAGGGAGACTCCACTCCAATCCAGATGGCTGACCACACACACTGGCAGATACAAATCTTAGCAATCACAAACCTTCTAGGATCCCTCCAGCTACCTACAGCTAGAACCCCGGAGATAATCATTCTTCCACTGTCCACACCCCCCCACACCAGACACCACAAAAGGTAGCCTGCCACCACCCAACAGTTTATCCGCAGAACGGTCTGCTGGGACACCCCACACACACACAGTTCTCCGTCTGGCAGATCTGTTACCCTTACAATCTGCACGCAATCTGCCAACACGAAGTGAAATTGCATACAGATTGACAATGAACTTGACCGAGCGTATAAAGACACTAAAATACAATGCAATCTAATCTCTCCGGAGATCTGAGCCTGAGCTTAAATACACAGAAGTCGCTTATTCATTTTAAGATTTAATATCCCTAAAGTGGGCGGAGCATAAAATATGTACAAAGTATAAAAAGTTACAGAAAATACAAAAATACGAGAAGACACACAAATGACTATTCACTATAAAATAAAAGGAAATAAAACTTTTATCGAGATCTATCCTGCGACTGGAGCAAGTCAGAGCGTCAGCAATCTGTCAGTCAAATAGAAACGGCTCCATACGAATCACGTCCATATCTCCAGTCCTCAATTTATGGGAATATGGACGAGTCCTGGGCCAATTGCCTCTGGGGGGTGTTCCTGTACCCGCCCACAGGATGTCCTGGGTGCTGACCTGCCCCAAGTCAATTGGAGCAAGACCGGCTTGAATCACCAAGTCGGGGATTGAATTTCCGACACCAGCGCATCAGTCCGATCGCGACAGTACCAATCACTGTTCCGCTGTCGCCCTCCAGCGCCACATAACCATTTCCTGCATTTTCCTGGCATTCTACCTAATCCACAAATATAGTTTTTATATGTCGATGCAGCCCACAGAGTGCCCCATCAGAAGGAAGTATTTTCATCTCTCTGCAACTAATATTTTAGCTTTTATGAGGGATGAAACATTCTCCTTTGATGTATGGATATAATTTAAAGCTCTGGTCTCCCACTCTCATGAAGCCAACCTGTCTCCAGCCGTTTCCTCTTTTACTTCAGGAAGGTGGCAAAGTCTGATTATAGACAAATCTTATTGGCACTTAGGTGTCACATCCGGAGGAAGCTAGATCACTTCAGATGCTAATTAGTGACCATCTGTCTCTGCACACCTCTGACTGAATATTTCTTTAATGACAAAGCATGCAACTACATTTATGATTACATATTGCTACAGGTCACATCTTATCTACTCAAATCTGTACATTTATGTCACATTTATGTCACATTTATGTCCCAACCCATCTTTTTGGTAAAATATAAAAGATGATGTCATGTTGAGTAAATAGATACCCAACATTTCAAGCCGTAAAATGGTGCTTACCGCGATACGTAACATGAACAGCCATTGGTTTGATTTATAGGTGCAACCAATTGATGCGTTTACATATATGTGTGAATGTATATGGGGGCGGGGGCGGGGCTTTGCATGTTTTTACTGTTTGTTACTTTAATTTTTTAAGCTTTTCTTTTTTTATGTAATTATATTGCTATTGCAGCCACCGCATGTGATCGCATATCGGAAATGACAGGCCCTCTTTATGGATACAAAAGGGACTCTAAACACTCTCCTGCCCAGTCCTAGGAGAGGGTCTTTATGAGGGGGGGGGTGTTGATTGGCTGTCCCACCAGCTACCGATGACAAGACATGACAAATTTGAACCTATCTGATCTGCCAGGTCCAGGGACTTAAACACAGGTGCTGGGTGCAGGACTGGAAATAGAGGTGGTGAGTGCAGGGACTGGTAATAGAGGTGCTGGGTACAGAGACTGGTAATAGGGGTGCTGGGTGCAGGGACTGGTAATAGAGGTGCTGGGTGCAGGGACTGGTAATAGGGGTGCTGGGTGCAGGGACTGGTAATAGAGGTTATAGGTGCAGGGACTGGTAATAGAGGTGGTGAGTGCAGGGACTGGTAATAGAGGTTATAGGTGCAGGGACTGGTAATAGAGGTGCTGGGTACAGGGACTGGTAATAGAGGTGCTGGGTACAGAGACTAGTAATAGAGGTGCTGGGTGCGGGGACTGGTAATAGAGGTTCTGGGTGCAGGGACTGGTAATAGGGGTTCTGGGTGCAGGGACTGGTAATAGAGGTTATAGGTGCAGGGACTGGTAATAGAGGTGCTGGGTACAGAGACTAGTAATAGAGGTGCTGGGTGCGGGGACTGGTAATAGAGGTTCTGGGTGCAGGGACTGGTAATAGGGGTTCTGGGTGCGGGGACTGGTAATAGAGGTTCTGGGTGCGGGGACTGGTAATAGAGGTTCTGGGTGCGGGGACTGGTAATAGAGGTTCTGGGTGCAGGGACTGGTAATAGGGGTGCTGGGTGCAGGACTAGTAATAGAGGTTCTGGGTGCAGGGACTGGTAATAGAGGTTCTGGGTGCAGGGACTGGTAATAGAGGTGCTGGGTGCAGGGACTGGTAATAGAGGTGCTGGGTACAGAGACTAGTAATAGAGGTGCTGGGTGCGGGGACTGGTAATAGAGGTTCTGGGTGCAGGGACTGGTAATAGGGGTGCTGGGTGCAGGACTGGTAATAGAGGTTCTGGGTGCAGGGCTGGTAATAGAGGTTCTGGGTGCAGGGACTGGCATTTTAGATGCTGAGTGTAGGGAGAGATGGTGGTGCAAGGACTGATAGTACAGGTGCTGCTTTCAGGAACTGGTAATCTGGGCTCTGTGTGCTGGGATTTGTAGTCTGGGTGCTGGATGCAGGGACTAGTAATCTGGGTGCTGTGTACTGGGACTGGTAGTCTGGGTGCTGTGTGCTGGGATTGGTAGTCTGGGTGCTGGAATGCTGGGACTGGTAATCCGGGTGCTGGGACTGGTAATTTGGGTGCTGTGTGCTGGGACTTGTAGTTTGAGTTTTGTATGCTGGGACTGGTAATCCGGGTTCTGTACGCTGGGACTTCTAGTTTGGGCTCTGTATGCTGGGACTGTTAATCTGGGAGCTGTCTGCTGGGACTTGTAGTTTGGGTTCTGTGTGCTGGGACTGGTAATCTGGGTTCTGTGTGCTGGGACTGGAAATCTGGGAGCTGTGTGCTGGGACTGTTAATAGGGTGCTGGGTGCTGGGACTGGTAATCCGGGTTCTGTATGCTGGGACTGGTAATCCGGGTTCTGTATGCTGGGACTTGTAGTTTGGGTTCTGTATGCTGGGACTGGTAATCTGTGTGTTGGATTCTGGGACTGTTAATAGGGGTGCTGGGCGCAGGGACATGTAAACAGGTTTTGGGTGTCGGACCTATAATACAGGTACTAGGTGCATGGACTGGGAATGAAGGTCCTGGGTGTGGGGACTGCCAGGCATGTTGGGGGATGGAGGACCGGTTGCAGGGACAGTTTGTTGATTTACGGTCTGAGACAAGGAGGAGTCCCCAGCAGCACTGAGCACTTTGTATTCCGCACACACTGTCCCTACAATGGACGGACGGCTCTGACTCCAGGCATGTGGCAGGGACTGAGGAAAGGTTGCCAGGACTGCTAGAATATTGTAGGTGCCGGGGGCAGGGACTGTTATTAGGGGGGCAGGGACTGTTATTAGGGGGGCAGGGACTGTTATTAGGGGGGCAGGGACTGTTATTGGATTGTCAGACTTTGTATTCCGCACACGCTGTCGGTACAATGGACAGACGGCTCTGACTATCAGGTATGTTGGGGGATAGGGACAGGTGTCAGGGACCGGTATTGGGGTGCAGGGCCCGGTATTGGGGTGCAGGGCCCTGTGTTGGGGTGCAGGGACTGGTATTAGGGTGCAGGGCCCAGTGTTGGGGTGCAGGGACTTGCATTGGGGTGCAGGGACTGGTATTGGGGGGCAGGGACTGGTAGTAGGGTGCAGGGACCGGTGTTGGGGTGCAGGGACGGGGACCAGTCTGGGGGATGGGACTTTGTCGGTACAATGGACGGACGGCTCTGACTCTCAGGTATGTTGGGGGGATAGGGACAGGTGTCAGGGACTAGTATTGGGGTGCAGGGCCCGGTGTTGGGGTGCAGGGACTGGTATTAGGGTGCAGGGTCCAGTGTTGGGGTGCAGGGACGGAGACCAGTTTGGGGGATGGGACTGGTACAATGGATGGACGGCTCTATCAGGTATGTTGGGGGATAGGGACAGGTGTCAGGGCCCGGTGTTGGGGTGCAGGGCCCGGTGTTGGGGTGCAGGGACTAGTATTGGGGTGCAGGGCCTGGTGTTAGGGTGCAGGGACGGGGACCAGTCTGGGGGATGGGACTGGTACAATGGACGGACGGCTCTGACTCTCAGGTATGTTGGGGTGCAGGGCCCGGTATTGGGGTGCAGGGACTAGTATTTGGGTTCAGGGCCCGGTGTTGGGGTGCAGGGACTAGTATTGGGGTGCAGGGCCCGGTGTTGGGGTGCAGGGCCCGGTGTTGGGGTGCAGGGACGGGGACCAGTCTGGGGGATGGGACTGGTACAATGGACGGACGGCTCTGACTCTCAGGTATGTTGGGGGGATAGGCACAGGTATTGGGGTGCAGGGTCCGGTATTGGGGTGCAGGGTCCGGTATTGGGGTGCAGGGCCCGGTGTTGGGGTGCAGGGACGGGGACCAGTCTGGGGGATGGTACAATGGACGGACAGCTCTGGCTCTCAGGTATGTTGGGGGGATAGGGACAGGTATTGGGGTGCAGGGTCCGGTGTTGGGGTGCAGGGCCCGGTGTTGGGGTGCAGGGACTAGTATTGGGGTGCAGGGCCCGGTGTTGGGGTGCAGGGTCCGGTATTGGGGTGCAGGGCCCGGTGTTGGGGTGCAGGGCCCGGTGTTGGGGTGCAGGGCCAGGTGTTGGGGTGCAGGGCCCGGTGTTGGGGTGCAGGGACGGGGACCAGTCTGGGGGATGGTACAATGGACGGACGGCTCTGGCTCTCAGATATGTTGGGGGGATAGGGACAGGTATTGGGGTGCAGGGCCCGGTGTTGGGGTGCAGGGTCCGGTACTGGGGTGCAGGGCCCGGTGTTGGGGTGCAGGGACGGGAACCAGTCTGGGGGATGGTACAATGGACGGACGGCTCTGACTCTCAGGTATGTTGGGGTGCAGGGCCCGGTGTTGGGGTGCAGGGTCCGGTATTGGGGTGCAGGGCCCGGTGTTGGGGTGCAGGGCCCGGTATTGGGGTGCAGGGACGGGGACCAGTCTGGGGGATGGTACAATGGACGGACTGCTCTGGCTCTCAGATATGTTGGGGGGATAGGGACAGGTATTGGGGTGCAGGGCCCGGTGTTGGGGTGCAGGGTCCGGTATTGGGGTGCAGGGCCCGGTGTTGGGGTGCAGGGCCCGGTATTGGGGTGCAGGGCCCGGTATTGGGGTGCAGGGACGGGGACCAGTCTGGGGGATGGTACAATGGACGGACGGCTCTGACTCTCAGGTATGTTGGGGTGCAGGGCCCGGTGTTGGGGTGCAGGGACGGGGACCAGTCTGGGGGATGGTACAATGGACGGACGGCTCTGACTCTCAGGTATGTTGGGGTGCAGGGCCCGGTGTTGGGGTGCAGGGCCCGGTATTGGGGTGCAGGGCCCGGTGTTGGGGTGCAGGGACTAGTATTGGGGTGCAGGGCCCGGTGTTGGGGTGCAGGGACGGGGACCAGTCTGGGGGATGGGACAATGGACGGACGGCTCTGGCTCTCAGGTATGTTGGGGTGCAGGGCCCGGTGTTGGGGTGCAGGGCCCGGTGTTGGGGTGCAGGGACGGGGACCAGTCTGGGGGATGGGACAATGGACGGACGGCTCTGGCTCTCAGGTATGTGGGGGTGCAGGGCCCGGTGTTGGGGTGCAGGGCCCGGTGTTGGGGTGCAGGGCCCGGTGTTGGGGTGCAGGGACGGGGACCAGTCTGGGGGATGGGACAATGGACGGACGGCTCTGGCTCTCAGGTATGTTGGGGGTGCAGGGCCCGGTGTTGGGGTGCAGGGACTAGTATTGGGGTGCAGGGCCCGGTGTTGGGGTGCGGGGCCCGGTGTTGGGGTGCAGGGACTAGTATTGGGGTGCAGGGCCCGGTGTTGGGGTGCAGGGCCCGGTGTTGGGGTGCAGGGCCCGGTGTTGGGGTGCAGGGACGGGGACCAGTCTGGGGGATGGTACAATGGACGGACGGCTCTGACTCTCAGGTATGTTGGGGTGCAGGGCCCGGTGTTGGGGTGCAGGGCCCGGTATTGGGGTGCAGGGTCCGGTATTGGGGTGCAGGGCCCGGTGTTGGGGTGCAGGGCCCGGTGTTGGGGTGCAGGGACGGGGACCAGTCTGGGGGATGGTACAATGGACGGACGGCTCTGACTCTCAGGTATGTTGGGGGGTTAGGGACAGGTATTGGGGTGCAGGGACTAGTATTGGGGTGCAGGGCCCGGTGTTGGGGTGCAGGGCCCGGTATTGGGGTGCAGGGCCCGGTGTTGGGGTGCAGGGACGGGGACCAGTCTGGGGGATGGTACAATGGACGGACGGCTCTGGCTCTCAGGTATGTTGGGGGGATAGGGACAGGTATTGGGGTGCAGGGTCCGGTATTGGGGTGCAGGGCCCGGTGTTGGAGTGCAGGGCCCGGTGTTGGGGTGCAGGGACGGGGACCAGTCTGGGGGATGGTACAATGGACGGACGGCTCTGACTCTCAGGTATGTTGGGGTGCAGGGCCCGGTGTTGGGGTGCAGGGCCCGGTATTGGGGTGCAGGGTCCGGTGTTGGGGTGCAGGGCCCGGTGTTGGGGTGCAGGGCCCGGTGTTGGGGTGCAGGGACGGGGACCAGTCTGGGGGATGGGACAATGGACGGACGGCTCTGGCTCTCAGGTATGTTGGGGTGCAGGGCCCGGTATTGGGGTGCAGGGACGGGGACCAGTCTGGGGGATGGTACAATGGACGGACGGCTCTGGCTCTCAGGTATGTTGGGGTGCAGGGTCCGGTATTGGGGTGCAGGGCCCGGTGTTGGGGTGCAGGGCCCGGTGTTGGGGTGCAGGGCCCGGTATTGGGGTGCAGGGACGGGGACCAGTCTGGGGGATGGGACAATGGACGGACGGCTCTGGCTCTCAGGTATGTTGGGGGGATAGGGACAGGTATTGGGGTGCTGGGCCCGGTGTTGGAGTGCAGGGCCCGGTGTTGGGGTGCAGGGCCCGGTATTGGGGTGCAGGGACGGGGACCAGTCTGGGGGATGGGACAATGGACGGACGGCTCTGGCTCTCAGGTATGTTGGGGTGCAGGGTCCGGTATTGGGGTGCAGGGCCCGGTGTTGGAGTGCAGGGTCCGGTATTGGGGTGCAGGGCCCGGTATTGGGGTGCAGGGACGGGGACCAGTCTGGGGGATGGTACAATGGACGGACGGCTCTGGCTCTCAGTGACAGAAGCAGGAGGAGCTCGGAGGGGGGGGGAGGAACTCCTTCACACGGGGCCGTCCTTGCTGCTGGATGATGCAACTTTGCCTTTAAGAAATAGCAGCTCAGTGACAGTTCGGGGCCAGTGAGAGCTCCGGAGTGCTGAGGACGGGGCCACTGCAGCATGGTAAGGGGCCACCTTCCTGTCACCCCCCATGTGAGAGCCGCACATTGTCTCCATCTCCGCAGAGATCCATCCGACCGCCAGACATCAGAGGGACCTGTGGACTGTTCTCCTCCAACAGACCCACAACTACTGCACCGGGGTCAGAGCCAGGACCTGCCGGGACTGGGGGGTGCACACTGTGTGGGGTGTCAGTCTGGGGGGTGCACACTGTGTGGGGTGTCAGTCTGGGGGGGGTCACACTATGTGGGGTGTCAGTCTGGGGGGTGCACACTGTGTGAGGTGTCAGTCTGGGGGGTGCACACTGTGGGGGGTGTCAGTCTAGGGGGTGCACACTGTGTGGGGTGTCAGTCTGGGGGGTGCACACTGTGTGAGGTGTCAGTCTGGGGGGTGCACACTGTGTGAGGTGTCAGTCTGGGGGGTGCACACTGTGGGGGGTGTCAGTCTAGGGGGTGAACACTGTGTGAGGTGTCAGTCTGGGGGGTGCACACTGTGTGAGGTGTCAGTCTGGGGGGTGCACACTGTGTGAGGTGTCAGTCTGGGGGGGGGTCACACTATGTGGGGTGTTAGTCTGGGGGGTGAACAGTGTGTAAGGTGTCAGTCTGGGGGGATGCTCACTGTGTGGGGTGTCAGCCTGGGGGTCACATCATGTGGGGTGTTAGTCTGGGGTGTGCACACTGTATTAGGTGTCAGTCTGGGGGGTGCACACTGTGTGGGGTGTCAACCTGGGGGGTGAACACTGTGGTGTCAGTCTGGGGGGTGAACACTGTGGTGTCAGTCTGGGGGGTGAACACTGTGGTGTCAGTCTGGAGGGGTGCACAATGTGTGAGGTGTCAATCTGGGGGGTGAACAATGTGTGGTGTGTCAGCCTGGGGGGTGCACACTGTGTGAGGTGTCAGTCTGGGGGGTGCATATTGTGTAAGGTGTCAGTCTGGGGGGGTATATACTGTCCGGGATGTAATTCTGTGAGGGGGGCACATTTTGTGAGGTGTCTGGGGTCTGCACACTGTGTGAGGTGTCAGTCTGGGATCTGCACGCTGTTTGGGGGTCAGTCTGGGGTCTGCACACTGTTTGGGGTGTCATTCTGGGGTCTGAGTGCTGTTTGGGGGGTCAGTCAGGGGTCTTCACGCTGTGTGAGGTGTCAGTCTGGGGTCTGCACACTGGGGGTCAGTCTGGGGTCTGCACACTGGGGGTCAGTCTGGGGTCTGCACACTGGGGGTCAGTCTGGGGTCTGCACGTTGTTTGGGGTGTCAGTTTGGGGTCCGCATGCTGTGTGAGGTGTCAACCTGGGGTCCTCACGCTGTTCGGGGTGTCAGTCTGGGGTCCTCACGCTGTTCGGGGTGTCAGTCTGGGGTCCTCACGCTGTTCGGGGTGTCAGTCTGGGGTCCTCACGCTGTTCGGGGTGTCAGTCTGGGGTCCTCACGCTGTTCGGGGTCAGTCTGGGGTCCGCACGCTATGTGAGGTGTCAGTCTGGGGTCCTCATGCTGTGTGAGGTGTCAGTCTGGGGTCCTCACGCTGTTCGGGGTGTCAGTCTGGGGTCTGCACATTATTTAGGATGTCAGTCTGGGGTCCGCACGCCGTTTGGGTGTCAGTCTGGGGTCCGCACGCTGTTTGGGTGTCAGTCTGGGGTCTGTACGCTGTTTGGGGTGTCAGTCTGGGGTCTGTACGCTGTTTGGGGTGTCAGTCTGGGGTCCTCATGCTGTTTGGGGTGTCAGTCTGGGGTCCTCATGCTGTTCGGGGTGTCAGTCTGGGGTCCTCATGCTGTTCGGGGTGTCAGTCTGGGGTCCGCACGCTATTTGGGGTGTCAGTCTGGGGTCCGCACGCTGTTCGGGGTGTCAGTCTGGGGTCTGCACGCTGTTCGGGGTGTCAGTCTGGGGTCTGCATGGTTGCAGTGCTGGGCTCTCCAGTGTCCCTGGCAGTGCTGGGCTCTCCAGTGTCCCTGGCAGTGCTGGGCTCTCCAGTGTCCCTGGCAGTGCTGGGCTCTCCAGTGTCCCTGGCAGTGCTGGGCTCTCCAGTGTCCCTGGCAGTGCTGGGCTCTCCAGTGTCCCTGGCAGTGCTGGGCTCTCCAGTGTCCCTGGCAGTGCTGGGCTCTCCAGTGTCCCTGGCAGTGCTGGGCTCTCCCCTATCCCTGGCAGTGCTGGGCTCTCCCCTGTCCCTGGCAGTGCTGGTCTCTCTTGTGTCCCTGGCAGTGCTGGTCTCTCTTGTGTCCCTGGCAGTGCTGGGCTCTCCCGTGTCCCTGGCAGTGCTGGGCTCTCCAGTGTCCCTGGCAGTGCTGGGCTCTCCAGTGTCCCTGGCAGTGCTGGGCTCTCCAGTGTCCCTGGCAGTGCTGGGCTCTCCCCTATCCCTGGCAGTGCTGGGCTCTCCCCTGTCCCTGGCAGTGCTGGTCTCTCTTGTGTCCCTGGCAGTGCTGGTCTCTCTTGTGTCCCTGGCAGTGCTGGGCTCTCCCGTGTCCCTGGCAGTGCTGGGCTCTCCTGTGTCCCTGGCAGTGCTGGGCTCTCCTGTGTCCCTGGCAGTGCTGGGCTCTCCTGTGTCCCTGGCAGTGCTGGACTCTCCCGTGTCCCTGGCAGTGCTGGGCTCTCCCGTGTCCCTGGCAGTGCTGGGCTCTCCCGTGTCCCTGGCAGTGCTGGACTCTCCCGTGTCCCTGGCAGTGCTGGACTCTCCCGTGTCCCTGGCAGTGCTGGGCTCTCCCGTGTCCCTGGCAGTGCTGGGCTCTCCCGTGTCCCTGGCAGTGCTGGGCTCTCCCGTGTCCCTGGCAGTGCTGGGCTCTCCCGTGTCCCTGGCAGTGCTGGGCTCTCCCGTGTCCCTGGCAGTGCTGGGCTCTCCCGTGTCCCTGGCAGTGCTGGGCTCTCCCGTGTCCCTGGCAGTGCTGGGCTCTCCCGTGTCCCTGGCAGTGCTGGGCTCTCCCCTGTCCCTGGCAGTGCTGGGCTCTCCCCTGTCCCTGGCAGTGCTGGGCTCTCCCCTGTCCCTGGCAGTGCTGGGCTCTCCCCTGTCCCTGGCAGTGCTGGGCTCTCCCCTGTCCCTGGCAGTGCCGGGCTCTCCCCTGTCCCTGGCAGTGCCGGGCTCTCCCCTGTCCCTGGCAGTGCCGGGCTCTCCCCTGTCCCTGGCAGTGCCGGGCTCTCCCCTGTCCCTGGCAGTGCCGGGCTCTCCCCTGTCCCTGGCAGTGCCGGGCTCTCCCCTGTCCCTGGCAGTGCCGGGCTCTCTTGTGTCCCTGGCAGTGCCGGGCTCTCTTGTGTCCCTGGCAGTGCCGGGCTCTCTTGTGTCCCTGGCAGTGCCGGGCTCTCGTGTGTCCCTGGCAGTGCCGGGCTCTCGTGTGTCCCTGGCAGTGCCGGGCTCTCGTGTGTCCCTGGCAGTGCCGGGCTCTCTTGTGTCCCTGGCAGTGCCGGGCTCTCGCGTGTCCCTGGCAGTGCCGGGCTCTCGCGTGTCCCTGGCAGTGCCGGGCTCTCCCGTGTCCCTGGCAGTGCCGGGCTCTCCCTTGTCCCTGGCAGTGCCGGGCTCTCCCGTGTCCCTGGCAGTGCCGGGCTCTCCCATGTCCCTGGCAGTGCCGGGCTCTCGCGTGTCCCTGGCAGTGCCGGGCTCTCGCGTGTCCCTGGCAGTGCTGGGCTCTCGCGTGTCCCTGGCAGTGCTGGGCTCTCGCGTGTCCCTGGCAGTGCTGGGCTCTCGCGTGTCCCTGGCAGTGCTGGGCTCTCGCGTGTCCCTGGCAGTGCTGGGCTCTCGCGTGTCCCTGGCAGTGCTGGGCTCTCGCGTGTCCCTGGCAGTGCTGGGCTCTCGCGTGTCCCTGGCAGTGCCGGGCTCTCGCGTGTCCCTGGCAGTGCCGGGCTCTCGCGTGTCCCTGGCAGTGCTGGGCTCTCCATCCCCCTCTGTTGTTGTTGCCCCCCCTCTTCTCCCAGTAATTTTCCATACCATGTGTAGTGGGCGGGGTCTGTCAGCACAACAGGAGCACCACGTGGCAGCTGATGTAACTCGCAGTGCCTGACAGACGGAGCCACAGAGCGCTTCTCACTGACATCCCCTCACTGATACATTGTAACACGCACTGACATCCCCTCACTGATACATTGTAACATGCACTGACATCCCCAGCACTGATACATTGTAACACGCACTGACATCCCCTCACTGATACATTGTAACATGCACTGACATCCCAGCACTGATACATTGTAACATGCACTGACATCCCCTCACTGATACATTGTAACATGCACTGACATCCCCTCACTGATACATTGTAACATGCACTGACATCCCCAGCACTGATACATTGTAACACGCACTGACATCCCCTCACTGATACATTGTAACACGCACTGACATCCCCAGCACTGATACATTGTAACACGCACTGACATCCCATCACTGATACATTGTAACACACACTGACATCCCCAGCACTGATACATTGTAACACGCACTGACATCCCCAGCACTGATACATTGTAACACGCAGTGACATCCCCAGCACTGATACGTTGTAACACGCACTGACATCCCCAGCACTGATACGTTGTAACATGTACTGATATCCGGAGCACTGAGACATTGTAACACGCACTGACATCCCCTCACTGATACATTGTAACATGCACTGACATCCCAGCACTGATACATTGTAACATGCACTGACATCCCAGCACTGATACATTGTAACACGCACTGACATCCCCAGCACTGATACATTGTAACACGCACTGACATCCCATCACTGATACATTGTAACACGCACTGACATCCCCAGCACTGATACATTGTAACACGCACTGACATCCCCAGCACTGATACATTGTAACACGCACTGATATCCCCAGCACTGATACATTGTAACACGCAGTGACATCCCCAGCACTGATACGTTGTAACACGCACTGACATCCCCAGCACTGATACGTTGTAACATGTACTGATATCCGGAGCACTGAGACATTGTTACACGCACTGACATCCCCTCACTGATACATTGTAACACGCACTGACATCCCCAGCACTGATACATTGTAACATGTACTGATATCCGGAGCACTGAGACATTGTAACATGCACTTACATCCCCGGATCAGTGCTGTCCGTAGAGGGGATTAGTGCTGTCTGTAGAGGGGATCAGTGCTGTCCGTAGAGGGGATCAGTGCAGTCCGTAGAGATATCAGTGCTGTCTGTAGAGGGGATCAGTGCTGTCCGTAGAGGGGATCAGTGCTGTCCGTAGAGGGGATTAGTGCTGTCCGTAGAGATATCAGTGCTGTCCGTAGAGGGGATTAGTGCTGTCCGTAGAGATATCAGTGCTGTCTGTAGAGGGGATCAGTGCTGTCTGTAGAGGGGATCAGTGCTGTCTGTAGAGGGGATCAGTGCTGTCTGTAGAGGGGATCAGTGCTGTCTGTAGAGGGGATCAGTGCTGTCTGTAGAGGGGATCAGTGCTGTCTGTAGAGGGGATCAGTGCTGTCCGTAGAGGGGATCAGTGCTGTCCATAGAGATATCAGTGCTGTCTGTAGAGGGGATCAGTGCTGTCCGTAGAGGGGATCAGTGCTGTCCGTAGAGGGGATCAGTGCTGTCTGTAGAGGGGATCAGTGCTGTCCATAGAGATATCAGTGCTGTCCATAGAGATATCAGTGCTGTCCATAGAGATATCAGTGCTGTCCGTGGAGGGGATCAGTGCTGTCTGTAGAGGGGATCAGTGCTGTCCATAGAGATATAAGTGCTGTCCGTGGAGGGGATAATTGGTGTCCGTGGAGGGGATCAGTGCTGTCCGTAGAGGGGATCAGTGCTGTCCGTGGAGGGGATCAGTGCTGTCCGTGGAGGGGATCAGTGCTGTCCGTAGAGGGGATCAGTGCTGTCCGTAGAGGGGATCAGTGCTGTCCGTAGAGGGGATCAGTGCTGTCCGTAGAGGGGATCAGTGCTGTCCGTAGAGGGGATCAGTGCTGTCCGTAGAGGGGATCAGTGCTGTCCGTAGAGGGGATCAGTGCTGTCCATAGAGATATAAGTGCTGTCCGTGGAGGGGATCAGTGCTGTCCGTGGAGGGGATCAGTGCTGTCCGTGGAGGGGATCAGTGCTGTCCGTGGAGGGGATCAGTGCTGTCCGTGGAGGGGATCAGTGCTGTCCGTAGAGGGGATCAGTGCTGTCCGTAGAGGGGATCAGTGCTCTCCGTGGAGGGGATCAGTGCTGTCCGTGGAGGGGATCAGTGCTGTCCGTGGAGGGGATCAGTGCTGTCCGTAGAGGGGATCAGTGCTCTCCGTAGAGGGGATCAGTGCTGTCCGTGGAGGGGATCAGTGCTGTCCGTGGAGGGGATCAGTGCTGTCCGTGGAGGGGATCAGTGCTGTCCGTAGAGGGGATCAGTGCTGTCCGTAGAGGGGATCAGTGCTGTCCGTAGAGGGGATCAGTGCTGTCCGTAGAGGGGATCAGTGCTGTCCGTAGAGGGGATCAGTGCTGTCCGTAGAGGGGATCAGTGCTGTCCGTAGAGGGGATCAGTGCTGTCCGTAGAGGGGATCAGTGCTGTCCGTAGAGGGGATCAGTGCTGTCCATAGAGATATAAGTGCTGTCCGTAGAGGGGATCAGTGCTGTCTGTGGAGATATCAGCGCTGTCCGTGGAGGGGATCAGCGCTGTCCGTGGAGGGGATCAGCGCTGTCCGTAGAGGGGATCAGTGCTGTCCGTAGAGGGGATCAGTGCTGTCCGTAGAGGGGATCAGTGCTGTGCGTAGAGGGGATCAGTGCTGTGCGTGGAGGGGATCAGTGCTGTCCGTGGAGGGGATCAGTGCTGTCCGTGGAGGGGATCAGTGCTGTCCGTGGAGGGGATCAGTGCTGTCCGTAGAGGGGATCAGTGCTGTCCGTAGAGGGGATCAGTGCTGTCCGTAGAGGGGATCAGTGCAGATTTTTAAAGCAGGTTTGGTGCTGTAAAAAACTGCACCATAAACTCACCTCCCCATTGAAATCAATGAAAAACACAGCAAAGACGCATCAAAAATGCACCCATATTGCGTTCTGGTGCGGTTTTTGAGTCACATGCTCTGTAAAAAAAAATGTGGTAAAAACGTGGCAAAAAGCACATGCGTTTTTGCTGCAGCTCAGTGTGGAAGTCGCCTATGAGAGTCCTTTATACATCTATTTGTAACATTCAGATCATGGATTGTATTTATTTGTAGCATTTCTATTCTTCCATTTCCTCATTATAATGTCAGGAATGTAGCGAATGTTTGTTTGTTTGTTTGTTTGTTTGTTGATAATGTTGTTGTTTTTCCATTTATTTGTTACAATAATAATCTGACGGATTTCTTTTAGTATTTGTATCTCTTTATATAACATTCCCGGAATTCTAATAATATATTTATATTAGGAGACAGATTTAGCGCGCGGTCATATCAGGCAAGTCGCATCCGCAATTAAGGCTCCATTCACACTCATGCGACTTGTCATCATGTGACTTTGGGGTCCAGAGTCACATGACAAGCTGCTGCCCCCCCCATGTTTCCCAATGGGTACCATTCATATCTGTGCGACTTCAAGTCACAACGACTTCAGAGTAGTTCCTGCACTACTCTGGTCTGATTTCATGCGACTTGAGGGCCATAGACTTCAATGTAAACCCTCCAAAGTCGCATGAAATTCGCACCTGAATGTTGTACATGTGACTTGTGTGCGACTTTGTCCAGCAGAGACAGTTATCCTCTGTCAAAGCCAAAGTCGCCCCAAAGTTGCACTCATCCAAAGTCGCCCCAAAGTTGCACTCATCCAAAGTCGCCCCAAAGTTGCACTCATCCAAAGTCGCCCCAAAGTTGCACTCATCCAAAGTCGCCCCAAAGTTGCACTCATCCAAAGTTGCACTCATCCAAAGTCGCACTCACCCAAAGTCACATCAAAGTCGCACTGTAAAGTTGCAATGAAAAATCGTACGATTTTGAAGTTGCACAAGTGTGAATGGAGCCTTATGCGACTTGTCACGTGGCTTTGGGGTCCAAAGTAACATGACAAGTCACCCCCCTTATTTCCCAATGGGTATCATTCATATCTGTGCGACTTAAAATTAATTCCTGTCAGGGGCGGACTGACAACTCATGGGGCCCCCGGGCAATAGGGGATCATGGGGCCCCTGTGTCCTTGCCCAAACTCAAAAAAGCCTATGAAAAAGGTACCAGGGGCATCTCATGGGGCCCCCTACTGACCCCGGGCCCTCGGGCAGTGCCTGAGTTTCCAAATGGTCAGTCCGCTCCTGGTTCCTGCACTACTTTGGTCCGACTTTCATGCGACTTGAGGGCCATAGACTTCAATGTAAACCCTCCAAAGTCCCATGAAAGTCGCACCTGAATGTTGTACATGCGACTTGTGTGCGACTTTGTGCAGCAGAAACAATTATCCTCAGTCAAAGCCAAAGTCACATCAAAGTTGCATCGAGTCGCACTGTAAAGTCGCAAAGAAAATCGCACGGTTTTGAAGTCGCATGAGTGTGAATGGAGCCTAAAGCGGTCATGTTGGAGCGATTCCGACTTGGTTTCTAAGGTAGTGCGTGCGCAGCTTCAGGCAGACATCCTTGTGGAGGTAAGTCGCAGATGTCTTGCAAGTCGCACCTGAAGTCGGAATGACATCTGACTTTGAAATCGCCGTCTTCACTGGAAGTCGCAGCGTCGTGTCCTTCCTCTGATCAGCGCAGCGACAACAAAAAATAAAAGCGACTTTCCAAACTTTGAGTGAAAATCTGTCGCAGAGGGGCGTGTCCATCGCCCGAGCGCCGGGGTCACATTAAAGGAGAGGACTAATTTGTCGCTAATTTGCGTGCCAAGTGTCCCGTGTTCCGTGTCCCGTTTTCCGTGTCCCGTGTGGCAGGCAGAGAGATGTTAAATACGGAACGCCGTTTGGTCTCTCGTGGCAATAAACTGACTGATGTGCGCTGCGAACAAATCTAAATACATTTCTGTCTACAGAAGATGCGGAAACAACAGCAGAATAACAACTAGAAACAGGAAATAATAATAATAATATTTGTAATAATAATAATAATCAAAATGTGAAATAATAATAATATTTGTAATAATAGTAATAATAATACTAATATTAATACCAATAATAATCTAAATGCTGAAAATTATTAATAATAATAATAATAATATTTGTATTTGTAATAATAATAATAATAGTAATAATAATACCAATAAAAATCTAAATGCTGTAAAATAATAATAATAATAATAATAATATTTGTAATAATAGTAATATTAATACTAATATTAGTAATAATAATAATATTAATACCAATAATAATCGAAATGCTGTAAAATAATAATAATAATAATATTTGTATTTGTAATAATAATAATAATACCAATAAAAATCTAAATGCTGTAAAATAATAATAATAATAATAATAATATTTGTAATAATAGTAATATTAATACTAATATTAGTAATAATAATAATATTAATACCAATAATAATCTAAATGCTGAAAATTATTAATAATAATAATAATAATAATATTTGTATTTGTAATAATAATAGTAATAATAATACCAATAAAAATCTAAATGCTGTAAAATAATAATAATAATAATATTTGTAATAATAATAATATTAATACTAATATTAGTAATAATAATAATATTAATAACAATAATAATCGAAATGCTGTAAAATAATAATAATAATAATATTTGTATTTGTAATAATAATAATAATAATACCAATAAAAATCTAAATGCTGTAAAATAATAATAATAATAATATTTGTAATAATAGTAATAATAATACTAATATTAATACCAATAATAATCTAAATGCTGAAAATTATTAATATAATAATAATAATAATAATATTTGTATTTGTAATAATAATAGTAATAATAATACCAATAAAAATCTAAATGCTGTAAAATAATAATAATAATAATATTTGTAATAATAGTAATATTAATACTAATATTAGTAATAATAATATTAATACTAATAATAATCTAAATGCTGTAAAATAATAATAATAATAATATTTGTATTTGTAATAATAATAGTAATAATAATACCAATAAAAATCTAAATGCTGTAAAATAATAATAATAATAATATTTGTAATAATAGTAATAATACTAATATTAATACCAATAATAATCTAAATGCTGAAAATTAATAATAATAATAATAATAATATTTGTATTTGTAATAATAATAGTAATAATAATACCAATAAAAATCTAAATGCTGTAAAATAATAATTATAATATTTGTAATAATAGTAATATTAATACTAATATTAGTAATAATAATAATATTAATACCAATAATAATCTAAATGCTGTAAAATAATAATAATAATAATATTTGTATTTGTAATAATAATAATAGTAATATTAATACCAATAATAATCTAAATGCTGTAAAATAATAATAATAATAATATTTGTATTTGTAATAATAATAATAATACCAATAAAAATCTAAATGCTGTAAAATAATAATAATAATAATATTTGTAATAATAGTAATAATAATACTAATATTAATACCAATAATAATCTAAATGCTGAAAATTATTAAAATAATAATAATAATAATAATATTTGTATTTGTAATAATAATAGTAATAATAATACCAATAAAAATCTAAATGCTGTAAAATAATAATAATAATATTTGTAATAATAGTAATATTAATACTAATATTAGTAATAATAATAATATTAATACCAATAATAATCTAAATGCTGTAAAATAATAATAATAATAATATTTGTATTTGTAATAATAATAATAGTAATATTAATACCAATAATAATCTAAATGCTGTAAAATAATAATAATAATATTTGTATTTGTAATAATAATAGTAATAATAATACCAATAAAAATCTAAATGCTGTAAAATAATAATAATAATATTTGTAATAATAGTAATAATACTAATATTAATACCAATAATAATCTAAATGCTGAAAATTATTATTAATAATAATAATAATAATAATATTTGTATTTGTAATAATAATAATAATAGTAATAATAATACCAATAAAAATCTAAATGCTGTAAAATAATAATAATAATAATAATAATATTTGTAATAATAGTAATATTAATACTAATATTATTAATAATAATAATATTAATACCAATAATAATCTAAATGCTGTAAAATAATAATAATAATAATATTTGTATTTGTAATAATAATAATAATACCAATAAAAATCTAAATGCTGTAAAATAATAATAATAATAATATTTGTAATAATAGTATTAATAATACTAATATTAATACCAATAATAATCTAAATGCTGAAAATTATTATTAATAATAATAATAATAATATTTGTATTTGTAATAATAATAGTAATAATAATACCAATAAAAATCTAAATGCTGTAAAATAATAATAATAATAATATTAGTAATAATAGTAATATTAATACTAATATTAGTAATAATAATAATATTAATAACAATTATAATCTAAATGCTGTAAAATAATAATAATAATATTTGTATTTGTAATAATAATAATAATAATAATACCAATAAAAATCTAAATGCTGTAAAATAATAATAATAATAATATTTGTAATAATAGTAATAATAATACTAATATTAATACCAATAATAATCTAAATGCTGAAAATTATTAATATAATAATAATAATAATAATAATATTTGTATTTGTAATAATAATAGTAATAATAATACCAATAAAAATCTAAATGCTGTAAAATAATAATAATAATAATATTTGTAATAATAGTAATAATACTAATATTAATACCAATAATAATCTAAATGCTGAAAATTAATAATAATAATAATAATAATATTTGTATTTGTAATAATAATAATAGTAATAATAATACCAATAAAAATCTAAATGCTGTAAAATAATAATAATAATATTTGTAATAATAGTAATATTAATACTAATATTAGTAATAATAATAATATTAATACCAATAATAATCTAAATGCTGTAAAATAATAATAATAATAATAATATTTGTATTTGTAATAATAATAATAGTAATAATAATACCAATAAAAATCTAAATGCTGTAAAATAATAATATTTGTAATAATAGTAATATTAATACTAATAGTAATAAAAATAATAATATTAATACCAATAATAATCAAAATGCCGTAAAATAATAATAATAATAACAGTTGTAATAATAATAATACTAATATTAGTAATAATATCAATACCAATAATTTAAATGCTTTAAAATAATACTAATATTTGTAATAGTAATAATAATAATAACAATAAAAACAATAGTAATAATACTAATATTAGTAGTAATAATAATAATAATAATACCAATAAAAATCTAAATGCTGTAGAATAATAATAATAAAATTCATAATAATAATAATAAAGATAGTAATAAAAAATAATAATAATAATACAACCAAAGTGAGGAAAGTGAGGCCACGACGTCAAATACCTTCGCAGCACTGATGTTTTGGTCTCACTTTCCACACATTTTTCCAATTTTTTTATTTTTTTTTTTAGATACTTGATTGCGCTTTCCTAGTTCTGTATTGTGCGGTTGTTATGTTATTATTTATGTAGTTTATATCGCTGGACAAATACTTCTACATTTTGTGTCATATTTCTAATAATGTATTTGATACAATAATTAATTTATAATTGACTTGACGTAATAATGATGTCATTGTTTATGATTTTATAACAATTTCCCCGCGATTGGTGTCAGTGCGGCGCGTTGGTTCATCAGCTGCTTCTGGTATTCTGTATTTCAGTGGACGAGGGAAGTGCGGGAAATGTATTTATTGGTCCTGTGTGACGCTGTACCTCCTGTATACAGCTCCCCCAGTTCAACCCCTCCCCCCCTCCCCCCAATCCAACCCCCCCCCCCCCCCACTTCTCAGGGCAATCAACCGACTTTTTCCTTTTCTTTTCTAACCTTCCTTAGCAACATGAAAAGGGGAAGTTGGTTGGTGGCTAGGAGGAAGCTCAGACAGTTTGCCTTTCATACATTTCCCACACTGAGAGTGTTGTTGCTGCAAGAACATCTGATATACAGTATACCCGGGGCCCCAAGCTTTCTAAACAAAGGGTAATTTTAGGGGCCTCCAGATTTAAGGGGGGCACTGTGTCCAGTGGAAGCAGATATAACCATGGGCTTGGTGGTTAGTAGGAGATGGAATAGCGCCCCATCATTGGTGTCAGTGGGAGGAATAGTGCCCCATCATTGGTGTCAGTGGGAGGAATAGTGCCCCATCATTGGTATCAGTGGGAGGAATAGTGCCCCATCATTGGTATCAGTGGGAGGAATAGTGCCCCATCATTGGTGTCAGTGGGAGGAATAGCGCCCCATCATTGGTGTCAGTGGGAGGAATAGTGCCCCATCATTGGTATCAGTGGGAGGAATAGTGCCCCATCATTGGTATCAGTGGGAGGAATAGTGCCCCATCATTGGTGTCAGTGGGAGGAATAGTGCCCCATCATTGGTGTCAGTGGGAGGAATAGTGCCCCATCATTGGTGTCAGTGGGAGGAATAGTGCTCCATCATTGGTGTCAGTGGGAGGAACAGTGCCCCATCATTGGTGCCAGTGGGAGGAATAGTGTCCCATCATTGGTGTCAGTGGGAGGAATAGTGTCGTGTCAGTGGTGGGAATAGTGCCCCATCATTGGTGTCAGTGGGAGGAATAGTGTCGTGTCAGTGGTGGGAATAGTGCCCCATCATTGGTGTCAGTGGGAGGAATAGTGCCCCATCATTGGTGTCAGTGGGAGGAATAGTGTCCCATCATTGGTGTCAGTGGGAGGAATAGTGCCCCATCATTAGTGTCAGTGGGGGGAATAGTGCCCCATCATTGGTGTCAGTGGGAGGAATAGTGCCCCATCATTGGTGTCAGTGGGAGGAATAGTGCCCCATCATTGGTGTCAGTGGGAGGAATAGTGCCCCATCATTGGTGTCAGTGGGAGGAATAGTGCCCCATCATTGGTGTCAGTGGGAGGAATAGTGCCCCATCATTGG
Organism: Staurois parvus; assembly: GCF_062004578.1. NCBI lineage: Eukaryota > Metazoa > Chordata > Amphibia > Anura > Ranidae > Staurois > Staurois parvus. The sequence continues at coordinate 84,419 of NW_028318809.1, forward strand.
TGTCAGTGGGGGGAATAGTGCCCCATCATTGGTGTCAGTGGGGGGAATAGTGCCCCATCATTGGTGTCAGTGGGAGGAATAGTTCCCCATCATTGGTGTCAGTGGGAGGAATAGTGCCCCATTGTTGGTGTCAGTGGGAGGAATAGTGCCCCATCATTGGTGTCAGTGGGAGGAATAGTGCCCCATCATTGGTGTCAGTGGGAGGAATAGTGCCCCATCATTGGTGTCAGTGGGAGGAATAGTGCCCCATCATTGGTGTCAGTGGGAGGAATAGTGCCCCATCATTGGTGTCAGTGGGAGGAATAGTGCCCCATCATTGGTGTCAGTGGGAGGAATAGTGCCCCATTGTTAGTGTCAGTGCCCGATTGTTGGTATTAGAGGTGTCAGTGAGAGGAATGGGGCCCCATCATTGGTGTCAGTGGGAGGAATGGGGCCCCATCATTGGTGTCAGTGGGAGGAATGGGGCCCCAAGGGTTGGATAAAGATCAGCAAAGGGCCTCAGTTGGGAGAGTACTGCAGTATACGAGTCGGTGGGGGAATTGGCTGCTCACATTGTAAGAGACGTTCCCGTGGCTCAGTGAATGTTGCGACAACAATCGGCGATGGATCCTTAATTACAATCGAGGGAAAAAAAACCCAAAAACAATTGCTTGCACCTGATTGGACGAGGAACGTTGGTGGAGCTCCGCCTTATTCACTAAGCTATTGGAAAATTCCCTGCAAAGTGAAACAGCCAATCGCCTTCCATAAATCGTCCCCCCGGCTCCGCTTCCGTCATTGCTAGTGATGTATGGGGGATGCATGCTGAACAGCGACTGAGCTCTTCCCGGTGTTCTTGTCCTGGCGGGTCGGTCAGATCTCTCTCATCGTTCATGACGATCTCTTTTCCTTTTCTAGTTTCCTGGAGAATCTTCATTCAGATGAGAGGCGGCTGGCGGACGGATCCTCGCTCTGTTCAGGTAGAGGAGACGTCCAATCATTTATCGTCCAATCATTTCCCATCCAATCATATGTCATCCAATCATTTCCCATCCAATCATATGTCATCCAATCATTTCTCATCCAATCATTTCTCATCCAATCATTTCTCATCCAATCATTTCTCATCCAATCATTTCGCATCCAATCATATCTCATCCAATCATATCTCATCCAATCATTTCTGTGTATCTCTTCATTAGTATCTGCTTCTACTCACTGCCCCTGACAGACTGATTTCAGATTGCACAATGATTGGGCGGACCCACCATATCATGTGAGCAGTATTAGGGTGACCCCCCCCCCCCCAAAACATGTGAGCAGTATTAGGATGACCCCCCCATATCATGTGAGCAGTATTGGGAGGACCCCCCCATATTATGTGAGCAGTATTGGGAGGACCCCCATATCATGTGAGCAGTATTGGGATGACCCCCATATTATGTGAGCAGTATTGGGGTGACCCCCCCCATATTATGTGAGCAGTATTGAGGCGACCCCCCATATCATGTGAGCAGTATTGGGATGACCCCCATATTATGTGAGCAGTATTGGGGTGACCCCCCCCCCATATTATGTGAGCAGTATTGAGGCAACCTCCCCATATCATGTGAGCAGTATCGGGGTGACCCTCCATATTATGTGAGCAGTATTGGGGTGACCCCCCCCCATATTATGTGAGCAGTATTGAGGCGACCCCCCATATCATGTGAGTAGTATCGGGGTGACCCTCCATATTATGTGAGCAGTATTGGGGTGACCCCCCCCATATTATGTGAGCAGTATTGAGGAAACCCCCCCATATCATGTGAGCAGTATCGGGGTGACCCTCCATATTATGTGAGCAGTATTGGGGTGACCCCCCCCATATTATGTGAGCAGTATTGAGGCAACCCCCCCATATCATGTGAGCAGTATCGGGGTGACCCTCCATATTATGTGAGCAGTATTGGGGTGACCCCCCCATATTATGTGAGCAGTATTGAGGCGACCCCCCATATCATGTGAGCAGTATCGGGGTGACCCTTCATATTATGTGAGCAGTATTGGGGTGACCCCCCCATATTATGTGAGCAGTATTGAGGCGACCCCCCCATATCATGTGAGCAGCATTGGGATGACCCCCTATATCATGTGAGCAGTATCAGGGTGACCCCCCCAATATTATGTGCGCAGTATTGAGGCGCCCCCCCATATCATGTAAGCAGTATCGGGGTGACCCCCCCATATTATGTGAGCAGTATTGGGGTGACCCCCCCATATTATGTGAGCAGTATCGGGGTGACCCCCCCATATTATGTGAGCAGTATCGGGGTGACCCCCCCATATCATGTGAGCAGTATCGGGGTGACCCCCCCATATCATGTAAGCAGTATCGGGGTGACCCCCTATATTATGTGAGCAGTATTGAGGCGACCCCCCATATCATGTGAGCAGTATTGGGATGACCCCCATATCATGTGATCAGTATTGGGGCAACCCCCCCCCATATCATATGAGCAGTATTGGGGTGACCCCCCCCCCCCATATCATGTGAGCAGTATTGGGGTGACCCCCCCCCTTTGCCTTCTTCTAGGTAGACTTGCACCCAGTGCCGGAACTCGGCAGGTAGGTTGTTCTCTCGGAGGACTAAGCCCAGATCTTCTGTGGACATCGGCCGCCTCCAATCCTTCTGTCTCTTCAAGTCATCCCAGACAGGCTCCATGATGGGGAGATCGGGGCTCTGTGGGGGCCAAACCATCCCTTCCAGGACTCCTTGTTCTTCTGTACCCCGAAGATAGTTCATAATGACATTGGCTGTATGTTTGGGGGGGTTGCTGCAGAATAAATTTGGGGCCTATCACACGCCTCCCTGATGGTATGATATGATGGAGAAGTATCTCCTTGTATCTCTCAGCATTGAGGACACCAATGATCCCGGACAAATCTCAATGGGCAGAAACGCAGCCCCAACCTTGCATGGAACCTCCACCATGCTTCACAGTTGGCTGCAGACACTCATTATTGAACGGCCCTTCCCCCAACAAACTGCCTCCCGCTACAGCCAAATATTTCACATTTTGACTCTTCAGTCCAGACCACCTGCTGCCATGTTTCCGCCCCCCCTGGTTCCGTTGTTGTCATGAATAGTCCAGTGGCTTAGCCTAGTTTCCACATCTGAGGTTCTTCCATGAAGACCACTTCTGGTCAGATGTCTCCGGACAGTAGGTGGGTGACCCGGGTCCCTCTGGTTTCTGCCAGTTCTGATGGCACTGCTGGACAACTTCTGATGCCAAAGGGGAGTAAGCATGATGTGTCTACTGCATCTACGGTCCTCAACATTACCCAACCACTGCGTCTACGGTCCTCAACGTTACCCAGCCACTGCATCTATGGTCCTCAACGTTACCCAGCCACTGCGTCTACGGTCCTCAACGTTACCCAACCACTGCGTCTACGGTCCTCAACATTACTTAACCACTGCATCTATGGTCCTCAACGTTACCCAGCCACTGCATCTACGGTCCTCAACGTTACCCAGCCACTGCATCTACGGTCCTCAACATTACCCAACCACTGCATCTACGGTCCTCAACATTACCCAATCACTGCGTCTACGGTCCTCAACGTTACCCAGCCACTGCATCTATGGTCCTCAACGTTACCCAGCCACTGCGTCTACGGTCCTCAACATTACCCAGCCACTGCGTCTACGGTCCTCAACATTACCCAGCCACTGCATCTATGGTCCTCAACGTTACCCAGCCACTGCGTCTATGGTCCTCAACATTACCCAGCCACTGCATCTATGGTCCTCAACGTTACCCAGCCACTGCATCTATGGTGCTCAACATTACCCAGCCACTGCATCTATGGTCCTCAACGTTACCCAACCACTGTATCTACGGTCCTGTGAGTTAACCGACCACTGCATCTACGGTCCTCAACATTACTCGCCCACTGCGTCTATGGTCCTCTGAGTTAACCGACCACTGCCTCCAGGAGGCGTGTGATTGGCCCCACAATATTTCTGCAGCAGGACGACCACCGCAAACATCCATTCAAAGCCATTAAGAACTATCTTCAGGGTACAGAAGAACAAGGGGCCCTGGAAGTGATGGTTTGGCCCCCACAGAGCCCCGATCTCCCCATCATGTAGTCTGTCTGGGATGAGATGAAGACACAGAAGATCTGGGCTTAGTCCTACGAGATGTACATCGAACAACCTACCTGCCGAGATCCTTCACTGGGTGCAAGTCTACCTAGAAGGCGGGGGGGGGGTCACCCCAATACTGCTCACATGATATGGGGGGTCTCCCCAAACTGCTCACATGATATGGGGGTCTCCCTAGTACTGCTCACATGATATGCGGGGGTTCACCCCAATACTTCTCACATGATATGGGGGGTTCACCCCAATACTGCTCACATGACATGAGGGGGTTCACCCCAATACTGCTCACATGATATGGGGGGTTCACCCCAATACTGCTCACATGACATGAGGGGGTTCACCCCAATACTGCTCACATGATATGGGGGGGTTCACCCCAATACTTCTCACATGATATGGGGGGTTCACCCCAATACTGCTCACATGACATGAGGGGGTTCACCCCAATACTTCTCACATGATATGGGGGGTTCACCCCAATACTGCTCACATGATATGGGGGGTCTCCCCAATACTGCTCACATAATATGGGGGGGTTCACCCCAATACTGCTCACATGATATGGGGGGTCTCTCCAATACTGCTCACATGATATGGGGGTTCACCCCAATACTGCTCACATGATATGGGGGGGTCACCCCAAATATTGATTGGATTTCTCTTCATTTACTTTCCATTTTGTTCATTGATGACAAATGACCGATGAACCCTTCGATTTCAGGTTCTTCACACCTGCCTAAAACGTTTGCACAGCTCTGTAGGTAGGTGAACACCAAAAGATGGCAGCGAGTGATACTGAAATCGTTCCGCCGATCAAAGCGAAACAAGACGGGCAGTTTTTTGGTCACGTGACTAAAAACCACTGGCACCAGTCAGCTGACGACTCTCCAGCTTTTGCCTGGCGAGGAATGGAATTTACTGATTGCTGATTGCAGGCGGCGCGGAGAGATGAACTAAAAACAAATTCTCCAAACAGCTTGGTTATCCCATCGCCTGCGCCGTCTGTGCGCCGCCCCCCCTGCCCTGTGCATTCTAAATATATTCGTCCGTTTCTGGACGGGCAGCTGCGTTCGTCATGTTGACTCTGAACGATCCACTGACTCCTCTGATTAGCCGCAAAAAAAAAAAAAAAAAAAAGGAAAACGGGATTTAATTAATAAGCTAGGTCAGCCGTTAACAGGCAAGGTAAACCCACAGCTGTCTGTTGACGTGCGTCCGCCGCCTTTTCCTATCGCAGCGCCTTTCTCTGTCTCGCAGGCAAACGCCGGACGCCGGCTGCGGAGCGATGGGGGCGGGCGCTTATTTATTTTTAACCCACCTTGGCTCTGTTCACCATTCTGGGATGTAAGAAATGACGTTCGTGGTGGGGGAGGGGAAGTAGGGGGCTCATTTGATGACAATAAGGGTTCATTTAGACTTGCGATTGGGGAGAGTGTAAAAAAAAAAACACGTGGCTGAGCCACGTTTTTATCACCCATCGACTGCCCACACTTGAGCCACGATGGTAGCGGGCAGGAGTGTTCACATGCCGCCGCCATGATGCTCCGCTTTGCGCCCGCGGCAAAGATTATCCAACATATTATGCTCAGCGCGGACTCACCGCCTGACAAACAGCTATGAACAGCGCTCTGCATGTGGATCACTTTTCTGGGGATCGGTGGTTTATACAAAGATCTAGGCTTGGGGGCTCATTCACACCAGGGAGCTGCGTTGGAAGTGACTCCCCATAGCACCCGTATCGCAGCGCACTGTATCATGCAGTAAGGCAGTGCCATGTGATGCGCCGTGCTGCGACACGAGAAATACCGCGTCCGATTTTATGTATAATAGGAAACATTCTACTGTGTTCCCAGCTCTGCCCTCTCCGTGTGCAGGGGGACTGGTCTGGTCTCCGCCCCCTCCTGTAGTTTTCTGTAGTGGGTGGAGCCTGCCAGGCCCCTCCCACAGCTCTGCCCTCTCCCTCTCCATGTGCAGGGGGACTGGTCTTGTCTCCGCCCCCTCCTGTAGTGGGTGGAGCCTGCCAGGCCCCTCCCACAGCTCTGGTCTCTCTCCTTGTGCAGGGGGACTGGTCTGGTCTCCACCCCCTCCTGTAGTTTTCTGTAGTGGGTGGAGCCTGCCAGACCCCTCCCACAGCTCTGCCCTCTCCCTCTCCGTGTGCAGGGGGACTGGTCTGGTCTCCGCCCCCTCCTGTAGTTTTCTGTAGTGGGTGGAGCCTGATGGGCCCCTCCCACAGCTCTGCCCTTTCTCTTTGTGCAGGGTGACTGGTCTTGTCTCCATCCCCTCCTGTAGTTTTCTGTAGTGGGTGGAGCGTGCTAGACCCCTCCCACTGCTCTGCCCTCTTTTTCTCCTTGTGCAGGGGGACTGGTCTGATCGCCCCCTCCTGTAGTTCTCTGCAGTGGGTGGAGCCTTCTGGGCCCCGCCCACAGTTCTACTCTCTCCATGCGCAGGGTGACTGGTCTTGTCTCCGCCCCCTCCTGTAGTTTTCTGTAGTGGGTGGAGCCTGCCAGGCCCCTCCCACAGCTCTGGTCTCTCTCCTTGTGCAGGGGGACTGGTCTGGTCTCCACCCCCTCCTGTAGTTTTCTGTAGTGGGTGGAGCCTGCCAGACCCCTCCCACAGCTCTGCCCTCTCCCTCTCCGTGTGCAGGGGGACTGGTCTGGTCTCCGCCCCCTCCTGTAGTTTTCTGTAGTGGGTGGAGCCTGATGGGCCCCTCCCACAGCTCTGCCCTTTCTCCTTGTGCAGGGTGACTGGTCTTGTCTCCATCCCCTCCTGTAGTTTTCTGTAGTGGGTGGAGCGTGCTAGACCCCTCCCACTGCTCTGCCCTCTTTTTCTCCTTGTGCAGGGGGACTGGTCTGATCGCCCCCTCCTGTAGTTCTCTGCAGTGGGTGGAGCCTTCTGGGCCCCGCCCACAGTTCTACTCTCTCCATGCGCAGGGTGACTGGTCTTGTCTCCGCCCCTCCCTGTATTTTCTGTAAGGGGTGGAGTCTGCTGGGCCCTCCACAGCTCTGCTCTGTGCACAGGCTATGTACAGCCCAGTCACTGCTACTTTTAGAAGGTAATATCTGGGTTTGCAGAGGCATTTAGTGCTCACAAAGTGGCTATCGAGGAATATATATTCAAATGAAAGTTTCTGTCCCGGAGTTCAGCTTTAAAACAAGAAAGAACATTTAGTGTGAGTGTAATGAGAAGTATGAATGGGCCATGTGAGGGGTAGAGGCTGCATACCCCACAAGGTCCGGCCATCCAATGAGAACGGGGGATTCCTTTTATCAGGGTCGGCCATACATACTATCGTCTCCGTAAGATCTGGACGTCAGCTGAACGACTTCTGTACTGTGAAGATAACAGGACGGCTGGAGGAAGTCTTCATAGAATCTGAACATATCCATTCCTTGCCTCACACAGACGACTGATTTACTAAAGGAGTCGAAAATCTTCACTCAATAAATCGCGTGACTATTCACTTCAATCATCCAATCAGGTTAAAGGCAAATTCCTGCTCCCTCGGAATAGCCAATCATCATCAGATGAAAGAAATAATCAGGAATTGTCCTTCCGCTGGGCTGGATGATTGAAGTGATCAGTCGTGCGATTTACTAACACCGTTACTAAATCATCCCCGATGTGCCGCTACGTGGCCACTGGCCACCATTAAGGATCAGCTCGGGCTGCCTCCGAAGTTGGGCTCAGATTGAACCCAGAAGAAAGTTGTCACTCCTTCCCACCCCGCCCAATCATCTGCAACCAGGACATTCCCAGCCCCGCAGACAAAGGGGTGGAAAGGTCTGTGACATAGATGTATAACGTGGCCACATGGCCATATTAGGTCAATGTCATTGGCCACATATCCATCGTACAGTAGATCAATCTCATTGGCCACATATCCATCGTACAGTAGATCAATGTCATTGGCCACATATCCATCGTACAGTAGATCAATGTCACTGGCCACATATCCATCGTACAGTAGATCAATGTCACTGGCCACAGATCCATCCTACAGTAGATCAATGTCACTGGCCACATATCCATCGTACAGTAGATCAATGTCATTGGCCACATATCCATCGTACAGTAGATCAATGTCATTGGCCACATATCCATCGTACAGTAGATCAATGTCATTGGCCACATATCCATCGTACAGTAGATCAATGTCACTGGCCACATATCCATCGTACAGTAGATCAATGTCACTGGCCACATATCCATCGTACAGTAGATCAATGTCATTGGCCACATATCCATCGTACAGTAGATCAATGTCATTGGCCACATATCCATCGTACAGTAGATCAATATCATTGGCCACATATCCATCGTACAGTAGATCAATGTCACTGGCCACATATCCATCGTACAGTAGATCAATGTCACTGGCCACATATCCATCGTACAGTAGATCAATGTCACTGGCCACATATCCATCGTACAGTAGGTCAATATCATTGGCCACATATCCATCGTACAGTAGATCAATGTCACTGGCCACATATCCATCGTACAGTAGATCAATGTCATTGGCCACATATCCATCGTACAGTAGATCAATGTCATTGGCCACATATCGATCGTACAGTAGATCAATATCATTGGCCACATATCCATTGTACAGTAGATCAATATCATTGGCCACATATCCATCGTACAGTAGATCAATGTCATTGGCCACATATCCATCGTACAGTAGATCAATGTCATTGGCCACATATCCATCGTACAGTAGATCAATATCATTGGCCACATATCCATCGTACAGTAGATCAATATCATTGGCCACATATCCATCGTACAGTAGATCAATGTCACTGGCCACATATCCATCGTACAGTAGATTAATGTCACTGGCCACATGGCCATTTTACGTCAATGTTTTTGCCCACATGGCTATATTAGGTCAATGTCATTGACCACATATTCATCGCACAGTAGATCAATGTCATTGGCCACATGGCTATAAAAGGTCAATGTCATTGGCCACATGGCTATAAAAGGTCAATGTCATTGGCCACATGGCTATAAAAGGTGAATGTCTTTGGCCACATGGCTATATTTGGTCAATATCATTGGCCACATGGCTATATTAAGTCAATGTCAGCAGCCATATGGCTATATTTGGTCAATGTCATTGGCCACATATCCATCGTACAGTAGAATAAGGTCATTGGCCACATGGCCATATTAGGTCAATGTCCTTAGCCACATGGCCATATTAGGTCAATGTCATTGGCCACATATCTATTGTACAATAGATCAATGTCATTGGCCACTTGGCCATATTAGGTCAATATCATTGGCCACATGGCTATATTAAGTCAATGTCAGCAGCCATATGGCTATATATGGTCAATGTCATTGGCCACATATCTATCGTACAGTAGAATAAGGTCATTGGCCACATGGCCGTATTAGGTCAATGTCCTTAGCCACATGGCTATATTAAGTCAATGTCAGTAGCCATATGGCTATATTTGGTCAATGTCATTGGCCACATATCCATCGTACAGTAGAATAAGGTCATTGGCCACATGGCCATATTAGGTCAATTTCCTTAGCCACATGGCCATATTAGGTCAATGTCATTGGCCACATATCTATTGTACAATAGATCAATGTCATTGGCCACTTGGCCATATTAGGTCACTATCATTGTCCGCATGGCTATATTAGGTCAATATCATTGGCCACATATCCATCATACAGTAGATCAATGTCATTGGCCACTTGGCTATATTAGGTCACTATCATTGGCCCCATGGTCATAGTAGGTCAGCATCAGTGGCCACATGGTCATAGTAGGTCAGCATCAGTGGCCACGTGGCCATATTAGATCAATGATGTCACAAGGATGCCTGTTACTTTGTGTATCTGCATGGTGGGGACTGCCCAAACCACAGTTGATTGGAGGCAGAGGGGAGGAGCGACAGATTCCTTCGGTCCAAACCTGAGCTCGCCCTTAGTCCCGGAGTCTCGGTGTAGTAGATTTTAGTACTCTTGCTACCCTGTGTGCCCTGTAATCCCAAACAAGTGTCCGTGGGAATTGAATCTGTAAGTGCAGAAACCGCTGGGTCCCACAACGAACAGTCACACGGCCTAGGCATTTGGTCATGTGATCTTTGCTGAAAGGGGTGATCATGACTTCACCTTCATAGGAGAGCTCATGTCTGGATGGTGTTGGGTGCATTGTAGATATCTTGTATCTGCTTTTTGTGTCATTTAGGATGTGGGGTGTGCAGGGTAGTCAGAGCTCTTCTTTTCCTTGGCAAAGTGTCTTTCACACTCTTTGGAGGTTTGGGTAGACATGGATGGACACCAGGGGGGGACTGACAACTCATGGGGCCCCCTACTGACCTCGGGCCCTCGGACAGTGCCTGAGTTCCCAAATGGTCAGTCCGCCCCTGATGGACACATACACACAACGTCCACCAGCCACAAGGCCAGGAGGTAGAAGCTGCTCACTGCTGATCCAGTCCTCTGCTGAGTTCCTCTGGGGCGGTGCAGTCATTGTACCCACATTTGTATGTCCTCTGTGAACAGTCGTTGTGCATGGCTTACATAAACCGACCCCCCGTGGTATCGATATGTGTGACCCCCACATTCCCTGCAAAGGTGATATATTGTTAAAGTGTATCCAAACCAGGGGCGGACTGACCATTCCAGCACTCAGGCACTGCCCGAGGGCCCAGGGTCAGTAGGGGGCCCCATGAAATGCCCCTGGTAACTTTTATAGGCTTTTTTGGGTGTGCTTTGAGTGTGGGCAAGGACACAGGGGCCCCATGATCCCCTATTGCCTGGGGGCCCCATGCATTTTCAGTCCGGCCCTGATCCAAAAGGTGTACCCATGTTATTTACTCTCTTGTCACCCTTTGCTGAGCACTGCTCAGAGCAGCTGCATGTTGTCCAACCCAGCAGTGCTCATGAAAGGGTGACACCGCCAAGTCTAAAATGAGAAAGCGTTGTCACCTCCTGCAGCAGGGGAACCTCACACACCGAGGTGACTATGACGCAACGGGCCAGCGCAGTGTGCGTTCAAAACAGCTGCATGTAATCCAGCCTAGCAGTGCTCTGGAAAGGGTGACAACGCCGAGGCTAAAATGAGAAAGCGTTGTCACCCTTTCCTGAGCACTGTTCAAAACAGCTGCATGTAGTCCAACTCAGCAGTGCTCATGAAAGGGTGACACCGCCAAGGCTAAAATGAGAAAGCGTTGTCACCCTTTCCTGAGCACTGCTAGGCTGGATTATATGCAGCAGTTTTGAATGCACACTGCGCTGGCCCGTTGCGTCATAGTCACCGCGGTGTGTGAGGTTCCCCTGCTGCAGGAGCGTGCACACTTCCACCGGAAGTTCAATGAATGAGTCTTCAGCAGGGGCCAGCAACCTCAGGACTCCAGCTGTGCTGAAACTACAAATCCCATCACTCCTCTGCGTCTGGGAGTCATGCCTGTGGCTGGTAGTATCCTGCATTGCCTCATGGGACTTGTAGTTCCACAGCAGCTGTGTGTGCCAAAGGTGCATACTACCCCTGGCCTATAGGATGTGCACATGGAGAGAAAACCTGTGCAAGGCCATGGAGACAAGTGAGGCAATCTCGCTTTACTTCCCGAGCTCCGCAGGACAAGGTCTGCTTTTGTTTCTTTTGTGAGGGTTTAGTTCTGCTTCAACAAGCCAAAGAAACACTCGACATTTCCTGGCCGGGTTTTATTGAACTTGTTTGCAAAAAGAAAACGTTGTGTTCAGAGTGGAGGAATAGAATGGAGACGTTCAGACAGACGCTGATTGCAGATCCAGGGAATCTGTTTATTAATGGGAGATGGCAGCTGGGAATAAGTCAGTACACTGGATCGGAAATTGTGAACGGAGAAGTCGGTGTGTCAGTCGGTCCACATCGTACATTGTATGATCTCCCCCCACCTGGGACTAGTGTTTGGTGAGCAGTGCGATGAAATGGCAGACGTGGTCAGAATAGCACCAGTGGCACAGCTCCCGACACAGGACGATGTCTTTTGGTACACTGACTTATGAAGGTCGGTGCTCCCTGTGACTGTGCGTGCAGCCTTGTGCTGCCATCTGTTGGTGTTTTACAGAACTAGTCTCAAAACTTTTTGTTACCCCCTCATATACTGTAAGTCTGATCTTAGTGAGCATAGGCTGCATGCACCTCAAAAATCCCTCTTAGATAACGAAGGATCTTGGGTTGGGGAGACGCCGCACGTTAAACACAGAATTTACTCTTTTTTTTTTTTTTAAGTCCGCAAACGTGCAAACTACAACGAAAAACCCGTAAGTGATCACAAAAAATGTGCAAGTGCGAACACCACACGAAAAAGTGCACTTAGGGGTGTGTTTGTCCTACCCCCGAAAGGGTTGGACCGTTCGCCTGATCCCCCGGGGCACGAAGCTCCTGACAGGGACAAGGTTCCCATTTGGTCCTCCTGGCCAAAAGGCCTGGTGGACCACCGTTCCTTATGCCCAGCCGAAGCCGGACATCCAGTACTAGGCCAGGGGGTTCTCCCGAAGAGAAAACCCCCTAGGGATCAGGGGAGGAAGGAACCGTAGGGCCACACATCCTCCCCCTAGACTTCAGGTAAGGCCCGAGGACCCACACCCTCCATCCGTGAAAAACACACACATAAGTAAAGTAAAAAGTGACAAAACGTGGGAGTGCATAATAAATAAGATAAAAGATAAAGTAAAGAAAAAAATAAAAAAATGGTTCCGTGCCGAATTGTGCACAGACCAGGCCCTGAGGCCCGTAGCAAAAATTGCCCTGGACTTAGCCAAAAGGCCTGGTCCTTAGGGCGCTGTGCAAAAAGAGGTGAAAAACAGTGGCCATGTGTCATCTTCACACCGTGGGGTCCCACACCCAAGTGTTACTAGTGACACCCCTGAGAGCGTCTTCCCCAGGGGGCACTGAGTTTGCGGACTTTTTGCGTCCCCAGCCCCTGGCCAGACCAAGGTAGATCCGTCCAAATCAGGAGGTACTGGGTCTTTCCAGTCTTCCCAGAGGAATTACTCCCGGGGCCCCAGCTTAACTCGTGGCGCTCCCCGGTTTCTGTCCCTCCGGTACTAGCCTTCCGGACCCCCATCATTCCAGTGAGGGTACTATACAAAAACCATCCCCGCAAAGCTAGAATGGCCGGGAGCACCCCCACTGGACACTGATAAGAACAGATACTACACTTGATCTTAGCCAAAAGGCCGAGAAGCGATCTGCCGAAACAATTCAGTTGGTAGTTCTGTCATTTTGAAATTTAGTTGACACTTTGATAGCACTTCCTGCAGAGGTGACACCCAGTGAGGTCAGGTCTCCGGGTCTCCTCTATCGATCAGTGGCGGTGAGTTCGCTAGGCGTGTTCTCAGCCGGTTTGTAACCTTCACTCCTCATTGGAGGGAATCTGACATACGGATTTGTAACGTCTCATTTTTTCTCCCATTAACTACATAAAATGAGAAGAATCCGGAGTAATCTATGTTGGGAGGTTCTGATGAAAGCAGCAAATTGAAGGTATACAAATAAGATAGAAGAAGCCTCCTGCGCTTAAATGGAGTCCTGCCCCCAAAAGCTGCTGACACTAACCTTATACCCAATAAGTAAATAAATCAATAAAAATAAACAGTGTAGCGCTATCAAACTAGAACAAATGAATAAGTGATTAAAATACATAAAGTAAATACATAAAGAAGCGTCCCCTTAGTATACACATCGGGGAAGGAATACAAAATGAAATCAATCAATCAATAGTGTCATGCGTGAATTCCCTCTCACAGGGAATATTCAGTGCACAGGGGGAAATGTGCAGCCCTAATTCAATAAAGTGAAAAAAACACAATAGTGCACATCAACTGTGAAAAAAATAAGTTCCAAGATTTAAAAAAAAAACGATGCTTAAAGCGGTCCTCCCACTTCACTCTTCATGCAAATATCGTGCTGTGTACGTGATCCACACGTGACAATCCTGCAATATCCGAAATGCATTTCGGATATTGCAGGATTGTCGCGTGTGGATCACGTACACAGCTCCTCCCCTTCAGTCTTGCATAGGTGTACCGGCTCCTCCCCTTCAGTCTTGCCCAGGTGTGCCAGCTCCTCCCCTTCAGTCTTGCATAGGTGTACCGGCTCCTCCCCTTCAGTCTTGCACAGGTGTACCGGCTCCTCCCCTTCAGTCTTGCACAGGTGTACCGGCTCCTCCCCTTCAGTCTTGCACAGGTGTATCGGCTCCTCCCCTTCAGTCTTGCACAGGTGTATCGGCTCCTCCCCTTCAGTCTTGCACAGGTGTATCGGCTCCTCCCCTTCAGTCTTGCATAGGTGTACCAGCTCCTCCCCTTCAGTCTTGCATAGGTTTACTGGCCCCTCCCCTTCAGTCTTGCACAGGTGTACCTGCTCCTCCCCTCCAGTCTTGCACAGGTGTACGGCTCCTCCCCTTCAGTCTTGCACAGGTGTAGCGGCTCCTCCCCTTCAGTCTTGCACAGGTGTAGCGGCTCCTCCCCTCCAGTCTTGCACAGGTGTAGCGGCTCCTCTTCTGGACTGAAATGTCTTCCTCTCATTTCACCGCACACTGGAAGCTTCTCACAATGTGCATTAGAAGCTGTAGCAAGTCAGGTAGAGCTCCTCCTCATTTCCTGGCTGTAGAACATCCAGCATCATCTAGCTCTTTCCCCCTCCAGCCCCTCTGTCCCTGACCCCACCCCCTTCATTCATTGGATTTCGGTTCATGCAATCCTGTAGGTTTAGCATCACTTGTGGGTGTTACCTAAGCAGGTTTGATATTTGCATAACTCCTCCCAAGAGCCAGCCCACTGCTTGCATTGGGTACAGAACTCAGATAATTGTTCGTCAGAGCATTCGATGATGTCATCGCTGTCAGATCATGTCTGTTTCTTCAGAAATCATTGAAAGATGAATGCAAAGGAAACATCATGTAGATGTATAAGTATTGTGTATATAGAAGTATATAGATATGACCTGTATACTGTGGGGGTTGATTTACTGAAGGCGAATAGACTGTGCACTTTGAAAGTGCAGTTTCTCCAGACCGTAGTAAATGAGGTGGAGCTCATCCAATCACATGCAAGAAAAATTAGCAAAAAAAACACAACAGCATTTTTGCTTGCACATGATTGGAGGATGGAAGTCAGCAGAGCTTCCCCCTATTTACTAAGCCCTGAAGCAGCTGCAAAGTGCACGGTCTATTTGCCTTTAGTAAACCAACCCCTGTATGTTCACCAGCCGATGGGATTGTATTAGATAGACAGCCTGTGAGCTGCTCAGAGTCCTCCATCCCTGGTTCCCCCTCTCTCTGCTCCTCATCCTTCTCTAACTACAACTCCCAGCATCCCCAGCATCTTAGGGGGGTGGGGGGGGTGTCCAGATGGAGCCGAAGTTTGGAGTTGCGAGTGGTGGTTGCAGCACAGGGCACTTTAGAAGAGGTCTGGTGGGCGCAGTCCCTCAAGGTGAGGCTTTCTTCAGAAACTCTGAAAATGGGAACAGCTCAGATATGACCAGTGGGGGGCGCTATGTGTTGGGGGGGTGCACATTGAGGATTAGTGGGGGGGATATAGAGTGTAAGTCACATGGGGAGCAGGGGGTACAGAGTGTGAGAAAGGCAGGGTGCAGTCAATGCAGAGGGTACACCCCGGACCAGGGGCGGACTGACAACTCATGGGGCCCCCCGGGCAATAGGGGATCATGGGGCTCCTGTGTCCTTGCCCAAACTCAAAAAAGCCTATGAAAAAGGTACCAGGGGCATCTCATGGGGCCCCCTACTGACCCTGGGCCCTTGGGCTGTGCCTGAGTTTCCAAATGGTCAGTCCGCCCCTGCATGGGAGTACAGGAAGGGCAAAGTAGGCTCACCAGAGAGAATGAAGGTCCACTTTAACCTGAATAGAGTCCTACAGAATCCATCCCTAGGACCCGTTCCCTGCATCCTTGGACCTGTACTGAGGAGCGCCTGGTACAAAAAGGTCATTTCACTTAAAGATCTTTTTGAAACATTTAATGGCCGACGTGTTTCAGGGGAAAGGCTCGCCCTTCTTCAGGGCTTCAGTAGTTCTCGTTATTAGGAATGGTGATGGAATGTATAGGGGACCTGTGAGAAGGATTGATGAAGATCATGTAGAATCGCAGACTTCATCTCATCAAAGAGGTGCCAGCTGTGATCTGATTGGCTGCTGTGGCCAAGATGTGAATTATAAGGCCGATGTGTATTGCCAGTTTTCCGGACACCAAGGCAATATTTTCGGCGGCAATATTTTCGGCACACGTGTGTTATGTTCAGCTTGGCCTTCGTAAGGTGTCATCAACGAGCCCCCCGAGCCATCCTTCGGGAAGGAAAGTTTTCTAGGAAGCGTAGACTCGATTCGATGTAGGAAGGGGATTCTTCCCTTTTCATGCGCTTGGGGTGATTGGAGCCGTATTAGTGCATTTGCGACAGGAACAATGGAGTACTGCTCAGACTTGAAGAAGGAACATTCCCCGAAAGCTTGTCCTCAAAATTGATGTTAGTGCAAATAAAAAAAGTATCACGGACAGGACTCCATTGTTTCTGTCCCTTTTCATGGAAAGTTATAAATGTAACACTTCTCGTTTTTTTTATTTGTTTCATTGTAATGAGCTGTACAGGATTTTGATTTGTTCTGCTTTTTATATTCCTTTGTTAAAGTGCGGATTTAGGCTGCTTTCACATGGCAGAACTTCTAAGATGCACCAAATGCTTTTTAAAAAACGCACAGAACGTGTGAAATGCATTGCTTTACAGCGCATAGCAGTGAATAGCTGGTTGTTGAGGACGGCGCGGCGTGCCGGCTAGTCATTGGTTGTTAAGGACGCTGGCGGGTGGTTGTTATGGAGTCAGAACCCATCGGCATCCTTAGCAACCAGCAATAATGCCTCCCCCTACCTCCATAGGGGCCAGCATGTTCCTGCACCTCTTCTGCAGGAGCAATGCTACCACGGGAGAGGGAGGAGACACAGTAGGAAAGCCAGTGGCATCAGCTCCCAGAATGCAAGGGGAGGAGAGGGGGGCCTGCTGGACTAACTGGTGCACAAGGCACAATGGTGAACCTCATGTGTATTTGGGGGGGGGAGTGCAGGGGGGCATTGTGTATATATCCGCTGATTATTAAGGAAGCCGACACGTGCCGGCTCCTTAACAATAAGCTATTCACTGGTTGTTAAGGACACTGGCGGGTGCCCACTCTGTAACAACCAGCATTACTTTGCCATGTGACCCCAAAACAGGTCTGAACAGGTGGTAGTCAGTAGCTGAGGGGACAGACAGCAGGTAAGGTAGCAGTCATAGTCAGAACAGGAGGTCAAACCAGGAATCAGCAGAGACCAGTCATAGTCAGGATCTAGCCAAGATAAAACTGGGAAGCAGCAGAGACCAGCCATGGTCAGGAACTAGCCCAGGTCAGTCTGGGACTCAGCAGAGACCAGCCATGGTCAGGAACTAGCCCAGGTCAGTCTGGGACTCAGCAGAGACAAGCTGTGGTCAAGAACCAGCCAAGGTCAATCTGGGAATCAGCAGAGACAAGCTGTGGTCAAGAACCAGCCAAGGTCAATCTGGGAATCAGCAGAGACAAGCCATGGTCAGGAACTAGCCCAGGTCAATCTGGGAATCAGCAGAGACAAGCCATGGTCAGGAACTAGCCCAGGTCAATCTGGGAATCAGCAGAGACAAGCCATGGTCAGGAACTAGCCAAGGTCAATCTGGGACTCAGCAGAGACAAGCTGTGATCAGGAACTAGCCGAGGCCAAACCATCAGTCAGCAGAGATGAGCCATGGTCAGGATCTAGCCAAGGTCAATCTGGGACTCAGCAGAGACAAGCTATGGTGAGGAACTAGTCGAGGCCAAACCAGGAATCAGCAGACAAGCCGTGGTCAGAAACTAAGCAAGGTCAACCTGAGAATCAGCAGAGACAAGTCATGGTCAGGAATTAGCCAAGGTCAAATGAATCAGCAGAGACAAGGGCAGGACAGGTCAGCAATGGCAAAACAGGTTCTGGGTTCAAGTCGCAGAGCATCATCTGAAGATCATCCAACAACTTTCTGGTTCAGCTCTGTTCCTTAATTAGGCCATCTGGTGCCAAGACTGGGATTAGGTGTGTACCTATCTGCCCATACGTCCATGCTGTGCGCCTGCATGTATTAGGGGATCGGTTGCAGTAATTGGCCCCCCACGCCGTGCCCATCACCCTCCCTGCCCACATCCGATTCACCCAGCTACCTGGGTCACCCCTGCTAGCCTGGGACTGGTGGTACCCCCTTATGCATGGCCCTGCTCCATCATTGGTGTCAATTGGTGGAAGAATGCCCCATGGTCCAGATAAAGGCAATCAAAGGGCCACAATTTGGTTCTATGGGTTCTCAGGTGGGTAATGTACTGATAGGATGAGAGGAGATCAAAGGCCTATTAGAGAACTGAATGGAAGGGGTGCCCGGTGTGGTGTGTCTGAGGATATGTCAGAGTGATGAACCTCAAAAAGCTTCATTTCACCAAAAACGCATTTCCTGGCTAAAGCTCAGCGCTTCCTCGGTTTACGGTGATACATAAATGTTTGACATTTCTCGGTTTATTCTTCCACCCGAGTGTGTCTGTGTGACATGGATACACTCGGGTGGAAGAGTAAACCCAGAAATGTCAAACATTTATGCAACACCATAAACAGTGGAAGTGCTGAGCTTTAGCCAGGAAACACGTCTTTTGTTGAAATGAAGCTTTTCTGAGGTTCATCAGACTTGATGACTTTGACCCGTCCTTAGACCCACCACTCCAGGCATCACCAACGGGCTTTTCTCCTCTCTTCCTACCAGTACATTACTCACCTATTGTAGTGGTGAGTTATGGCCACGAAAGGCGCCTTTTGGTGAAATAAAGCTGCTGGAGGTTCTTCAAACCTAATGATTCCAGCCCATCTTTAGACACAGCACTCCGGGCCCCTCTGCCATTCGGTTCACCGATGGGCGTTTCTCCTCCTCTCATCCTACTAGTTCAATACCTATTTATTGCAGTGGTGAGTTATAGCCACGAAACGTGTCTTTAGGTGAAACAAAGCTGTAACGGAACCGGACCCCGACTGCACTCGGGTATTTCCGTTAGACTCCCGCTTCCCTGTCCGAACACAGATCCCCGGACACCACCGCTGACCATACAAGACGAAACAGCACCAGACTTGTATTAACACAGGAAATGGATTGCTTTATTTTAACACAGACACAAGATATATACACAGGGCGGGGCAAAACATTTAGTAACAAGACACACAGCAGACTCCTCCCACCGAGCCAATACACATAAACACATACATCCCATAATAGTCTGCTGGCAAGCAAGACACAATAGAACAATGGGACCACGTGGCATTAAACAATGAACAACCCCCACACCCCACCTATACATGTCTACTCAATAGCAGGACATTTCACTCTGTACCCCTAACAGGCACAGGGTGACTTACACATAATAGGGATATGGGGAGCTGAGACAGGGGTCTCCCCACCTCTCCAAAGGGGGCTGTGTTCCATGGGCCCCCCACCCAAAGTCACTCCCGTCACAAAAGCTATTTGGTGTTCATTAAACATAATGATTCTGGCCCATCTTTAGAACTATGGCCGGGACAAGTAGTGGGAAGGAGTGTGCAATGATCTACTGTAGGGATGGGGGGGGTTTCCTTTTGTTACAAGGCTGACAGGAGTAGTGACAACGGCACCACTACTCCTGTCAGCCCAGTGCTGGGAGCAGCAAGGAGAAGAGGAGAGAGCCGGGACGTGGTGCAGGCTGTGTTCTCACCCCCCCCCCCTTTCTGCCAGTGCAGTGCTCCTGTATTACAAAGCAGGCGGAGGTGATCAGAGACACACAGGAGCTGCACTGACAGGAAGGAGGTGGGGGAGAGAGCACAGCCTGCACCACTGAGCGCAGAAGTGTCCAGGAGAGAGCTGGGAGTGGAGATCCTTCAACTTAAGCATGTGCCCAGTGTTAAAACTGAGCTGCACAGTGATTATGGCAAGCAGGTGACTGCTGGGTGGAGGATGCCATAAACTTGCACATCATGAATGGGGGGGAGGGGGGGCAGTTTGGCATCTTTGCCCTGGGCTCTGGATGACTTTGTCCCGGCACCATTTAAAACACCCCACAATGGGCACCTCTGCCTATTGGTTCACCGACGGGCTTTTCCCCTCCTCTCAACCTGCCACACGCGGCATGCATTTTGACCCCCGGTTCACATCTATGCGGGTGGTGCCATTCCACACGAAAATCCGTGCACCTGCACCACCCGCACAGAGAATTGCGGACCCACGGGCGGGTGCCATTAGTTCTAATGGCACGCCGCCCGCAATGGGAAACGGAACCGTACTGGGGACCTCGGCTGTGTTTTCCAAACTAGTGCAGGGACTTCTTTCCCTGCGTGCCTGCGCAAAACGCAGCCCGCATGGCCACATAGGTGTGAACCTAGGGTTAAACTTGCCACTTCGGCACCACGTCTGCTCGTAGGTGGGCGGCCAGGCAAGAGGTTTTGGAAAAATACGGATCAACTGCCTAATTTTACCAACCCCCCCTTACTGGATGCGATTGGGAAAGGAACCTAAAATTTCAGTAAAGTTTTTCCATATCAGTATATTTGCAGGAAAATCTATTTCACTGAAATCCTTCCCTCTTTCATACTCTCTATGCTGTGCGTCAGGCAAGATGGCGGCACACAATGGAACGGTAACCAGGTCTCCGCGGACAGGCCGGAGAAGAGTTCTTGTTCACTTGTTGTTCATTGTGAGTTGTACAGATGTGGAATATCTTCCATTTGGCGGCAGTTCCTGTTCACGGTGGAGGAAGGCGTATTACGAGTTGATGTATCCATGCCTACGGAAGGAGGTGACATTTATTGCACAAGGCGCTGCGCACTTTTATTGGCTGCGGTCTCAGAGAGCGCCGAGTTTGATAGAGTGTTGATTTGTCCCAGAATGCCGCGTTCAGCCGCGTGGAGATACAATCACATATCGCTCTGATCAAACACAATTGCGATTTTCTCATTTCCTGCGCTGGGCGGTGATGGCGGCCGTCTCCCTTGAACGCCGCGCTCAGGAATGTTGCGTCCCGCCGATTGTTGGTGACATTACAATAAAAGTGCTTTTCACGATTGTTCCAGCCTTTATAACACACAGTGGTCACTTTGCGCCATTATGTGGAGGGGGGGGGTGACTGACCGCCATGAGGACAATGACTCTAGACTGGAGGGACTTTTTTCAAGCAGGCAGGTCATAGACGGGTCGAAATCTGAAAGTTCTGTCGAGCAAAAAACTAAGTCAGCGGATACGGTTCTGCCATCAATTGTTTCATTTTTAAAAATAAAAATCCGTCGTGTTGGACTGGGCACTTGTGATGGCGGCACGAAAATCACATGTCGCCAGGTCCTTTCTTTCTCAGAGAATAGGTGCAGGAACTGCCCTTTTACACTGTCCTTTGGTTCCACCCCCTACTTACTTCCAAGCACCGTTCCTTGGTACCACCCCCTACCCAACTCCAAGCACCGTTCCTTGGTACCACCCCCTACCCACCTCCAAGCACCATTCCTTGGTTCCACCCCCTACCCAACTCCGAGCACCATTCCTTGGTTCCACCCCCTACCCACCTCCGAGCACCATTCCTTGGTTCCACCCCCTACCCAACTCCAAGCACCGTTCCTTGGTACCACCCCCTACCCAACTCCAAGCACCGTTCCTTGGTACCACCCCCTACCCACCTCCAAGCACCATTCCTTGGTTCCACCCCCTACCCAACTCCGAGCACCATTCCTTGGTTCCACCCCCTACCCACCTCCGAGCACCATTCCTTGGTACCACCCCCTACCCAACTCCAAGCACCGTTCCTTGGTACCACCCCCTACCCAACTCCAAGCACCATTCCTTGGTTCCACTCCTACCCACCTCTGAGTACCACTCTTTGGTTCCACCCTCTACCCACCTCCGAGCACCATTCCTTGGTTCCACTCCTACCCACCTCTGAGTACCACTCTTTGGTTCCACCCTCTACCCACCTCCGAGCACCATTCCTTGGTTCCACCCTCTACCCAACTCTGAGCACCATTCCTTGGTTCCACTCCCTACCCACCTCCGAGTACCGTTCCTTGGTTCCATCCCCTACCCACCTCCGAGCACCATTCCTTGGTACCACCCCCTACCCAACTCCGAGCACCATTCCTTGGTTCCACTCCCTACCCACCTCCGAGTACCGCTCTTTGGTTCCACCCTCTACCCACCTCCGAGTACCGTTCCTTGGTTCCACCCCATACCTACCTCTGAGCATCGTTCCTTGGTTCCACCCCATACCTACCTCTGAGCATCGTTCCTTGGTTCCACCCCATACCCACCTCCAAGCACCATTCCTTGGTTGCACCCCCTACCCACCTCCAAACACCATTCCTTGGTTCCACCCTCTACCCACCTCCAAGCTCCGCTCTTTGATTCCACCCCCTACCCACCTCCGTGCACCATTCCTTGATTCCACCCCCTACCCACCTCCGAGCACCGTTCCTTGGTTCCACCCCCTACCCACCTCCAAGCACCGCTCTTTGATTCCACCCCCTACCCACCTCCGTGCACCGTTCCTTGATTCCACCCCCTACCCACCTCCGTGCACCACTCCTTGATTCCACCCCCTACCCACCTCCAAGCACCATTCTTTGGTCCTACCCCCTACCCACCTCCAAGCACCATTCTTTGGTCCCACCCCCTACCCAGCTGTCAGTGCCACCCTTTAGAGAATACAGAAACAATACAGTTTGCATGGAATTTGTTATTAATGACAAAAAAAAGCAGTAAAATCGATCCTCTGCGACCAGCAACAATAGACCCCCCCAGCAACTAAATACCCTCCCAGCAACAACAGACCCCAGGAAGCAACAACAGATCTGCCCGCAGCTAGCATCAGTAGGCGCTCCAGCAACAAAAGACCCCTCTCCTAACAGTAGATTACTCCCAGCAACAACTGACCCCGCCAGCAATAGATCCCCACCAGCAACAATATACCTCCCCAACATCAAAAGACCCCCCTCAAAAAATTGACCCCCTCCAGCGACAATAGATCTCCCAGCAGGCAGCATCAATGGACCCTGTAGTACACCCCAGCACCCCTTGTCATTACATACATTAAGTGCTGGAGGTGCTGGAACTGCTTTCCCGCTGCCGAAAACCCCCGTGTGACGCAGCTGGCAAACTAATGATGAAAAAACGAACGATTCAAATTTCTCATTCAGTTTTCGCGTCGTCTATTTCCGGCTTTACTATGTATCTATGTAACTATTTTCTTAACCACTTCCAGTCCCCCCCCCCCCGGACACTTTCCCCCCCTTCCAGTCCGGACACTTTCCCCCCCCTTCCAGTCCGGACACTTTCCCCCCCCTTCCAGTCCGGACGCTTTCACCCCCTTCCAGTCCGGACACTTTCCCCCCTTCCAGTCCGGACACTTTCCCCCCCTTCCAGTCCGGACACTTTCACCCCCCCTTCCAGTCCGGACACTTTCCCCCCCTTCCAGTCCGGACACTCTCCCCCCCTTCCAGTCCGGACACTTTCACCCCCCCTTCCAGTCCGGACACTTTCACCCCCCCTTCCAGTCCGGACACTTTCCCCCCCTTCCAGTCCGGACACTTTCCCCCCCTTCCAGTCCGGACACTTTCCCCCCCTTCCAGTCCGGACACTTTCACCTCCTTCCGGTCCGGACACTTTCCCCCCCTTCCAGTCCGGACACTTTCCCCCCCTCCCAGTCTGGACACTTTCACCTCCTTCCAGTCCGGACACTTCCCCCCCCTTCCAGTCCGGACACTTCCCCCCCCTTCCAGTCCGGACACTCTCCCCCCCTTCCAGTCCGGACACTTTCACCCCCCCTTCCAGTCCGGACACTTTCCCCCCCTTCCAGTCCGGACACTTCCCCCCCCTTCCAGTCCGGACACTTCCCCCCCCTTCCAGTCCAGACACTTTCCCCCCCTTCCAGTCCGGACACTTTCCCCCCCTTCCAGTCCGGACACTTTCCCCCCCCTTCCAGTCCGGACACTCCCCCCCCCCCCCCCCCCCCCCAGGCCAATTTTCAGCTTTCATCGCTATCACACTCTGAATGACAATTGCGCGGTCATGCAACACTGTACCCATATGAATTTTTTAGCATTTTTTTGAGACAGATAAAGCTTTATTTTGGTGGTATTTATTCACCGCTGGGAGTTTTAATTTTTTTGCTATATAAATGAAAATGTCCAAAAATTTTGAAAAAAAGTGTTTTTCTTATAAAATTTTGCAAATAAATAATATTTCATCATAAATCTTGGCCAAAATGTATTCTGTTATCTTTTGAGTAAAAAAAAAAATAACCCAAATGAGTTTATAACCAAAAATTATAATTTTTAAAAACATTTTTTACATTATTATTTTATTTTTTTATATTATTATTTGTGTTTTGTTTTTTTTACATACTGTCACCCTAGCAGTACAGTGTTACCATGGTGACACTGTACTACTTGTGGGGGGTGATGAAGATTTTTTTTTTACACTGATTGCTTTTACACCCATAAAGGCTGTAAGAGGAATCATTTCTCCGCTCTGGCTGCATTCCTGCAGCCATTGAGAAATACTGTGTGAGCTGTGATTGGTCACAGCTTGTCACATGGTACAAGGCTGTTGTAAATGGCCCTGTACCATGTGATCTCTGTGATCATTCACAGATTTCACACATAGTAAGCAATGATGTCAGAAGTGACATCTTGCTTACTACTCTGCATGTGATCACTGATTGGCCAATCAGTGATCACATGATCGGGACCTCGGACAGAGGGTCTCGTACAGCGATTGGTGTTCCACTGTGTCTGGAGGACACAGCGGGCACCGGAACGCGGTGCTGCGCGCTCCCAGGGAGCGCATACAAGCAGGGGGGGGGGAGGCCGTTTACAAACGGCCACCCGACTCTGCACTGCCACCCTCTGGCCGTTTATATACAATGGCCGGACGAGAAGTGGTTAAAATCTGGACGCGCGATGAGAATATCAGACAAATAATCGTCCATTTTTTTTTTGCATGTTAGTCTCACATCAAAAATGAAGGGGTTACTAGAGGTTAGAATATTCTCGTATGACAGAATACACATTGGGGCGTGATGTCACACATTGTAATGTATTTCAGTTGTATTTTTGGACAAAAACTGTACAAGTTAAATGGAAATCGTACGATCTGGTATCCTAGGAGAAAATGTTTGTGCCTTTGAATAATTTCACACGATATCTGTGTACTAATGATCAGATTGCCGTACGATATTCTGATCAGATGTAATAGGCTTCAAAGCAGGGATCTCCAAACTGCGGCCCGTGGGCTGAATGTGGCCCTTTGCTTGCTTTTATACGGCCCTTGGGGCACTTTTCCTTTCACTGATACGAATCACCCTTCCTTCCACTGACACCAATGATGGGGCACCATTCCTTCCACCGACACCAATGATGGGGCACTATTCCTCCCACTGATACCAATGATGGGGAACTATTCCTCCCACTGACACCAATGACAGGGAACTATTCCTCCCACTGACACCAGTGATGGGGCACTATTCCTCCCACCGGCACCAATGATGGGGCACTATTCCTCCCACCGGCACCAATGATGGGGCACTATTCCTCCCACTGACACCAGTGATGGGGCACTATTCCTCCCACTGACACCAATGACGGGGAACTATTCCTCCCACTGATACCAATGATGGGGCACTATTCCTCCCACTGACACCAATGATGGGGCACTATTCCTCCCACTGATACCAATGATGGGGAACTATTCCTCCCACTGACACCAATGACGGGGAACTATTCCTCCCACTGACACCAGTGATGGGGCACTATTCCTCCCACCGGCACCAATGATGGGGCACTATTCCTCCCACCGGCACCAATGATGGGGCACTATTCCTCCCACTGACACCAATGACGGGGAACTATTCCTCCCACTGACACCAGTGATGGGGCACTATTCCTCCCACTGACACCAATGATGGGGCACTATTCCCCCCACTGGCACCAATGATGGGGCACTATTCCTCCCACTGATACCAATGATGGGGCACTATTCCTCCCACTGACACCAATGATGGGGCACTATTCCCCCCACTGGCACCAATGATGGGGCACTATTCCTCCCACTGATACCAATGATGGGGCACTATTCCTCCCACTGACACCAATGACGGGGAACTATTCCTCCCACTGACACCAGTGATGGGGCACTATTCCTCCCACTGACACCAATGACGGGGAACTATTCCTCCCACTGATACCAATGATGGGGCACTATTCCTCCCACTGACACCAATGATGGGGCACTATTCCTCCCACTGATACCAATGATGGGGCACTATTCCTCCCACTGACACCAATGATGGAGCACTATTCCTCCCACTGACACCAATGATGGGGCACTATTCCTCCCGCTGACACCAATGATGGGGCACTATTCCTCCCACTGACACCAATGATGGGACACTATTCCTCCCACTGACACCAATGATGGGGCACTATTCCCCTCACTGACACCAATGATGGGGCACTATTCCTCCCACTGACACCAATGATGGGGCACTATTCCTCCCACTGATAGCAGAAATGGGGAACTAATCAGCTTTCAGGTTTTTATTGCCAAAGCTTCATTGAAGAAGCTGAAGCTAGAAGCTGATTGGCTGCCATGCACAGCTGCACCAGATCCCGGGTGCTCCAGTTTTAGTAAACCCCCCCATCCTGTCTTGGGGTGACAACACTCACTATCTATGGAGGAGCAATGTTGTCACCCCAGGGCACTACAAACACCTGCCCCTGTCCTCATCTCCATAACATAGGTGGGAGGTGTTCTGTAGTCCACACTGACAGGAGTGCAGCACAGGAAGCTGTCCTCTCTCTGGAGTTCTGGCGGGATCAAAAAGATATAACGAATCACTTTTAATTGTAACCGTAACAAACAGACCAAAAAGTGCGACTACGAAATAAACTGGGAACCCTCTTCTCTGCGCTGCGCCCTGATTGGACGATTACCTGCTGGCGCACTTCATCCGCCCTCTGAAATCAAAATAAAAGAACTCATCAGCGGAGAGGCCGAGCGGAGTCTGCTGAACGCTGGGAGCATTGTGCGCTGCCCGCGGACGGCAATCACGGCTGCCATGGTAACGCGCCACTCCACAAACACACATTTTGTTCCAAAAACTGCAGAAATGTTTGCGCTGATGTTCGTTCCCAGACTGCAGAGCGGCGAGAGAGACGGGAGGCACAACGCCATCCGCCGCTTCCCACGGCCAGTAACGCGGGATTTTATTACCTGGCGAGGGGGGAGGGGGGGTCAGGTGCGTGATCTGGAATCGCACGTCGCTTGTCTGATGTCGGTTATTCTGCTCGCTGCAATTCTGTGTTTTATGACATTCGCTACAATTATTATTATTATTATACAGGATTTATATATTATTATTATTATTATTATACAGGATTTATATATTATTATTATTATTATTATTATTATACAGGATTTATATATTATTATTATTATTATTATTATCATACAGGATTTATATATCATTATTATTATTATTATTATTATCATACAGGATTTATATATTATTATTATTATTATTATACAGGATTTATATATTATTATTATTATTATTATTATACAAGATTTATATATTATTATTATTATTATTATTATTATACAGGATTTATATATTATTATTATTATTATTATTATCATACAGGATTTATATATTATTATTATTATTATTATTATTATCATACAGGATTTATATATATTATTATTATTATTATTATACAGGATTTATATATTATTATTATTATTATACAGGATTTATATATTATTATTATTATTATTATTATCATACAGGATTTATATATTATTATTATTATTATTATTATTATTTCATACAGGATTTATATATTATTATTAGTATTATACAGGATTTATATATTATTATTATTATTATACAGGATTTATATATTATTATTATTATTATTATTATTATTATACAAGATTTATATTATTATTATTATTATTATACAGGATTTATATATTATTATTATTATTATTATTATTATTATACAGGATTTATATATTATTATTATTATTATTATTATTATACAAGATTTATATATTATTATTATTATTATTATACAGGATTTATATATTATTATTATTATTATTATTATTATTATTATTATACAGGATTTATATATTATTATTATTATTATTATTATTATACAGGATTTATGGCGCCAACAGTTTGCTCAGCGCTGTTCAATTTAGGAAGTTACAATGTATTTATATTATATACAGTATATATTACATTAATGACTCTGTATTTACTTTAGAGTGTAAGCTCCCAGGATCAGCCCCTCCCTCCTAGATTGTAAGCTCCCAGGATCAGGGCCCTCCTATCCCTCTTGTATTGATCTGTATTGTTGCTGTATTGTCTCCCGTTATATTGTACAGCGCTGAGCAAACTGTTGGCGCCATAAATCCTGTATAATAATAATAATATATAATAATAATAATACAGTATATATTACATTAGTTACTTTGTATTTATTTTATATATGATATTTTCTACTCTGTATAGATAGTAATTATACAGATACCTGGGGGGGATAGACTTGCTCCTTGTGTGCAGAGCCTCTACTTTCTGCTTTGTAAATGACACCAATAATTTGAGGGGTTCTTCCTACACTGACACCATTAAAGTGAAGGGGGGGGGGGCGTATTCTCCCATTGATACCAATAATTTGGGGGCTCTTCTTCTATTGAAAGCAATAAAGTGGGGGGAGGCTACTCTCCCACTGCCACCAATAATTTGGGGGGGATATCCCACTGACACCAATAATTTGGGGGGATAGCCTCCCACTGACACCAATAATTTGGGGGGATAGCCTCCCACTGACACCAATAATTTTGGGGGATATTCTCCCACTGATACCAATAATTTGGGGGGCTCTTCTTCCATTGAAACCAATAAAGTGGAGGGAGACTATTCTACCACTGACACCAATAATTTGGGGGGATATTCTCCCACTGACACCAATAATTTGGGGGGATATTCTCCCACTGACACCAATAATTTGGGGGGATAGTCTCCCACTGATACCAATGATTTGGGGGGATATTCTCCGACTGACACCTATTATTTGGGGGGATATTCTCCCACTGACACCTAATATTTGGGGGGATATTCTCCCACTGACACCAATAATTTGGGGGGATATTCTCCCACTGATACCAATAATTTGGGGGATATTCTCCCACTGACAATATTTTGGAGTCTTTTCTCCTACTGAGGGCTGTGCATTATCCTACTGACACCAATGAATTGGGAAGTTATACTCCCACTGAGGGCCATGATTCCACTGACACCAATGAATTGGGAAGTTATACTCCCACCGAGGGCCATGATTCCACTGACACCAATGAATTGGGAAGTTATACTCCCACCGAGGGCCATGATTCCACTGACACCAATGAATTGGGAAGTTATACTCCCACCGAGGGCCATGATTCCACTGACACCAATGAATTGGGAAGTTATACTCCCACCGAGGGCCATGATTCCACTGACACCGACGGTATAGTTTATTTTTGCACCCACTGACTCCTATAATAGAACTGATGTTCAGCACTGACTCACCAGCACTGTAGGGGGCACTGCGCCCTACTCCTGACTCCTGCACTACATGACACACTGATAGTGTTGCTGACTGCTCAGTATTCCCCGGTGAAGCTCCTCCTGAAGGTCGGGTGAAGCTCCTCCTGCAGGTCGGCTCAGACTTATCTCTCCATCTCTAGTCAGTGTGCAGAAATGGAAGGGAAGAGTCTCACTTCTGATGTCCTGAGGAGGACACGTTGGTGTCAGTGAGCTGGGGTCAGTTATTCCCGAGGATTTTTTTGGAATGTGAGTACACCCAGACTCTGCGTATCTTGGTCCACCTACCACCTCGCCGCACTCAGGTGTCTCTCCCGGGAGGTATGTACTATGGGATGTTGTATTATGGGATATATTATGGGATATTGGGAGGTGACTGAACTCAGCGATGGTTACATTGTACAATGTCTGGTTGCAGTTTTGTTACCGACTCCCCTACAGGGGCAATTTTTTCATTGCCAAATTTGCATTTTCTGCTAGAAATTACTTTACCCCCCCAAACAAGTATATACACTATATTGCCCAAAGTATTGGCCCCACCCTCCAAATCATGTGATTCAGGTGTACCAATCCCCTCCATATCATGTGATTCAGGTGTTCCAATCCCCTCCCAATCATGTGATTCAGGTGTTCCAATCCCCTCCATATCATGTGATTCAGGTGTTCCAATCCCCTCCCAATCATGTGATTCAGGTGTTCCAATCCCCTCCCAATCATGTGATTCAGGTGCTCCAATCCCCTCCCAATCATGTGATTCAGATGTTTCAATCCCCTTCATATCATGTGATTCAGGTGTTCCAATCCCCTCCATATCATGTGCTTCAGGTGTTCTAATCTCCTCCCAATCATGTGATTCAGGTGTTCCCATCCCCTCTATATCATGTGATTCAGGTGTTCCAATCCCCTCCCAATCATGTGATTCAGATGTTCCAATCCCCTTCATATCATGTGATTCAGATGTTCCAATCCCCTTCATATCATGTGATTCAGGTGTTCCAATCCCCTTCATATCATGTGATTCAGGTGTTCCAATCCCCTTCATATCATGTGATTCAGGTGTTCCAATCCCCTTCATATCATGTGATTCAGGTGTTCCAATCCCCTTCATATCATGTGATTCAGGTGTTCCAGTCCCCTCCATATCATGTGATTCAGGTGTTCCAATCCCCTCCATATCATGTGATTCAGGTGTTCCAATCCCCTCCATGGACACAGGTGTATACAATCAAGCCCCTAGGCATGCAGACGGCTTCTACAAACATTGGTGAAAGAATGGGTCGCTCTCAGGAGCTCAGTGACTCCAAGCGTGGTCCCGTGATAGGTGGCCACCTGGGCAATAAGTCCATCCGTGACATTTCCTGGCTACTAAATATTCCACGCTCAACTGTTAGTGGGATTATAACAAAGTGGAAGCCACTGGGAACAACAGCCACTCAGCCACCAAGTGGTAGGCCACGTCACATGACAGGGCGGGGTCAGCGCATGCTGAAGCGCACAGTGCGCAGAAGTCACCAACTGTCTGCAGAGTCAATAGCTAAAGACCTCCAAACTTGGTGTGTCCTTCAGATGAGCCCAACAACAGTGCGTAGAGAGCTTCATGGAATGGGTTTCCATGGCCGAGCAGCTGCATCCAAGCCTTCCATCACCAAGTGCAATGCAAAGCGTCGGATGCCGTGGTGTAAAGCACGCCGCCACTGGACTCTAGAGCAGATTGGAGGTGAAGGATTGGAGGTGAAGATTCGAGGTGAAGGATTGGAGGTTAAGATTGGAGGTTAAGATTGGAGGTGAAGGATTCGAGGTGAAGGATTCGAGGTGAAGGATTCGAGGTGAAGGATTCGAGGTGAAGGATTCGAGGTGAAGGATTCGAGGTGACGGATTCGTCATGTTTGGACGGTTGGGAGTGACATTGTGTGACATGGAATTCCCCTTTTATTCCGGAGTGATGAAGGTGTCAGGTGACCGCACGGTCACGGTGTGTGCCGAGCCGCTCACTTCACCTGCAAACCAACTGAGTCCATGTGTATGTATGGCCTGCGCCTTCCTTTTATACGGTCACGTCTCACCTTCACTCTCCCAGCCTTTCATTTCCTCTGCGGATGTTCGGGGAGACACAGGAGATCGATGTGATTGTGTCTTCAATAACATCTCCGCCTGCCGACTGGATCTGAAAGTTTCATTCTACCTCCCCCCTCATCACCACGGTAACACAACTTTGAAATACAAGTTTTCCATATTCATGTCATTACTGGGTCTCTGTGCATCTCTATGCAATGTGGGCAGATCGTGGATGGTGGGAGGGGCTGGAAAGGTGCTGTACTTGGCTCCCTGAAAACATCAGAGCACCCTGCCTCAGTACTCCGCTCAGGAGCCCACAGCCCTGGTGCAAGTAGTAGGAGGAGTTATGCCTGCTTGTCTGAAGCCGGTTGTATTTGCATAAGTAACGCCCACATGTGATACTGAGTCTCCATGATTGAAAGAACTGAAATCCAATAAATAAAAGGGGCGGGGTCAGGGGCTGTCAGGCTGGGGAGGAAAGTGCTAGATGATGCTGGACGTTCCCCAGCCTGGAAATGAGGCGGAGCTCTATATGCCTGGCTGCAGCTTCTAATGCACATTGTGAGAACCTCCCAGTGTGCCGTTACATCCGAGTAACCAGGGGAGGAGCCGGTACACCTGTGCAAGACTGAAGGGGAGGAGCCGATACACCTGTGCAAGACTGAAGGGGAGGAGCCGATACACCTGTGCAAGACTGAAGGGGAGGAGCCGGTACACCTGTGCAAGACTGAAGGGGAGGAGCCGGTACACCTGTGCAAGACTGAAAGGGAGGAGCCGCTACACCTGTTCAAGACTGAAGGGGAGGAGCCAGTACACCTGTGCAAGACTGAAGGGGAGGAGCCTGTACACCTGTGCAAGACTGAAGGGGAGGAGCCGATACACCTGTGCAAGACTGAAGGGGAGGAGCCAGTACACCTGTGCAAGACTGAAGGGGAGGAGCCAGTACACCTGTGCAAGACTGAAGGGGAGGAGCCAGTACACCTGTGCAAGACTGAAGGGGAGGAGCCGATACACCTGTGCAAGACTGAAGGGGAGGAGCCGGTACACCTGTGCAAGACTAAAGGGGAGGAGCCGGTACACCTGTGCAAGACTGAAGGGGAGGAGCCGGTACAACTGTGCAAGACTGAAGGGGAGGAGCCAGTACACCTGTGCAAGACTGAAGGGGAGGAGCCAGTACACCTGTGCAAGACTGAAGGGGAGGAGCCAGTACACCTGTGCAAGACTGAAGGGGAGGAGCCAGTACACCTGTGCAAGACTGAAGGGGGGGATTTAGGTTAGTTTTTATTTGAATAGAGAGGAAGATATTGAGGGCATCACACAGCAGGCCTGGATCTAGGGGGGTTCTGGAGTGGGTGGGGTCCCCCCTCCCCCCCAGATTTCAGGGATATGATGTATGGGGGACTCTGATAGGGACTGTGATGTATGGGGGACTCTGATAGGGACTGTGATGTATGGGGGACTCTGATAGGGACTGTGATGTATGGGGGACTCTGATAGGGACTGTGATGTATGGGGGGCTCTGATAGGGACTATGATGTATGGGGGGCTCTGATAGGGACTGTGATGTATGGGGGGCTCTGATAGGGACTGTGATGAATGGGGGGCTCTGATAGGGACTGTGATGTATGAGGGACTCTGATAGGGACTGTGATGTATGGGGGACTCTGATAGGGACTGTGATGTATGGGGGGCTCTGATAGGGACTGTGATGTATGGGGGGCTCTGATAGGGACTGTGATGTATGGGGGACTCTGATAGGGACTATGATGTATGGGGGGCTCTGATAGGGACTGTGATGTATGGGGGGCTCTGATAGGGACTGTGATGTATGGGGGGCTCTGATAGGGACTGTGATGTATGGGGGGCTATGATAGGGAATGTGATGTATGGGGGGCTCTGATGTACAGAAGTATGTAGTCTGCTCCACCTTTATCTGTATAGGGAAGGGAGGCCTCCCCCACGTATGTAGTCTGCTCCACCTTTATCTGTATAGGGAAGGGAGGTCTCCCCACATATGTAGTCTGCTCCACCTTTATCTGTATAGGGAAGGGAGGCCTCCCCACATATGTAGTCTGCTCCACCTTTATCTGTATAGGGAAGGGAGGTCTCCCCACATATGTAGTCTGCTCCACCTTTATCTGTATAGGGAAGGGAGGCCTCCCCCACGTATGTAGTCTGCTCCACCTTTATATGGCGAGGGAAGGGAGGTCTCCCCCACATATGTAGTCTGCTCCACCTTTATCTGTATAGGGAAGGGAGGTCTCCCCCACGTATGTAGTCTGCTCCACCTTTATCTGTATAGGGAAGGGAGGTCTCCCCCACATATGTAGTCTGCTCCACCTTCATGTGGCTCGGGGGTCCCATGGGTACACGGGAGGTTTGGGGTCGATCTAGGACGGTTTCTCGTTCTTCGTTTGTTCTGGAAGCCATCAGAGATGAGCCGGGTGGCTGATTCTTGGCTCCGGCTCCGCCTTTGTCCGATGTTCTTCTCTCGGCGTGCTGCTCAGTCCCATCCTTATCTCCTGCAGGGACTGGAATGTTTGGCCCCTTGTGGTCCCATGTGGCCCTCTGTGCTTGGCTCCTCTTGTGTGTTTGATGTGTGTCCAGTTCCCTCCATCTCCCTCCCGTACAATGGCTCCTCTCAGATCTCATATTTTGGGGCCCGTCCCTGTATTCTGCCTTCAGGTGGCCCCCGAGCTCCAGGCACAGGGTCATCTTTGTTTTCT
Organism: Staurois parvus; assembly: GCF_062004578.1. NCBI lineage: Eukaryota > Metazoa > Chordata > Amphibia > Anura > Ranidae > Staurois > Staurois parvus. The sequence goes on from NW_028318809.1 coordinate 119,033, forward strand.
CGGCTCTCAGTGTTCGGATGAAGAAGTCGGCGTTGCTTGTAGGAATGTTCTTTGTTGTTGTTGTTGTCCGTCCCCCCCCTCCGGCCGCCATCGTCCTCCTGCCAATTTCTGGGACATCTTACTCACCTCTTCCTGAAGAATTGGGTTGTTTGTGAGCCCCCTGATGCTGGAATTGTACCTCAGACACAGCGGTCCTCCCTGACCCCGGGGACCCCCATCTGCCGGGAATCTCAGCTGTGTCAGCAGCATGTCCCCTCCAGAACTTTCATAGAGAAAAAACAGTTTTGGGCGGAACTCCTACAGGAAAGTTTCAACTTTTTATCCATTTAATGAGATCTAATGATTTCTGAAAAGTGGTTGTAAAGCTCAGACATGAAATATGAACAGAGCACATCCCTCTATAGTGTGTCCTTGTCTCAGTCCAGAGCACTGAGTGTCATTTCTGTCTGCTGCCTCCTTCCTCTGCTATCAGCATGAGTCACTTCTGACAAGCTTTCCTGACACCAAGAAATACATGGTGACAGGGGAGGGAGCTCCGGCACACAGCCTGTGATTGACAGCCTCAGCCCTGTGAGCTGTATGAAGGGGGTGTGTCCCTTCCCTCCAATCAGCTCCCAGAGCTCTCCTCAGTAAGCTCTGCAGGTCAGCTCCCCGACCCCTTTTTTCTGACCTCGCAGATAAGCTTTTTAAATTCAGCAAGTTGGATGTAACAGGACTAACCGTCCACCAAGGGCAGGACTGACAACTCATGGGGCCCCCGGGTAATAGGGGATCATGGGGTCCCTGTGTCCTTGCCCAAACTCAAAAAGGCCTATGAAAAAGGTACCAGGGGCATCTCATGGGGCCCCCTGCTGACCCTGGGCCCTAGTTTCCAAATGGTCAGTCCGCCCATGCCATCCACACTCAAAATTGGTGTTCCCCTCAGATGATGTGCGGGTGCACGAAACGAGTAAGGCGGAGCCAATAATGCCGTGACGTCACGCCGCCGGACCAACGTGGAGCTCCGGCGGCCATCTTTGAGTGTGGACGGTTAGTCCTGTTGGATATCTTTGCACAGCTATTGTTTGCATTTACCTGAATGCTTTTATACATTCAATGACTACACTATGGGCATCTCTGCTTTAACTCCCCTGGGGGGCATTGATTTTCAGACCCCCCAGTATCCAGTCTCCAGAGAGGGAGCCCCCTGTGAGCTCCATCCATCCCTTAAGGGGAACTCTGGTGTTTTTCTGATCATCATTTAAAGGACCCATACACCCTGTGAGGGATTGAACCCGCTCCTGTCCTTTCATAGATGACCTTTGATGACCTCAGGATTTATTATACCAACGCGCCTTTTATTATGCGTTCCGGTGAGTGCGCATTTCTTCTACATCTGATTATACAATCACCGAATTCAGGAGAACGCAGGATTCCTATGAGCACCTAAAGTATGAACATTTCTCAGGATTTTATCCTCTTAGGATTCATGATATTTATTCACTTGTACCTTTTTTATTGAATTTAATATTTTTAGCGCTGCACATTTTTGTATTTATTGCATTTTCAGAAGTGCAGGGACTTCTTCCCTTCATGTCACGGGCACGGGAGTCCATTCAAATGTACCGGCTCCTCCCCTTCAGTCTTGCACAGGTGTACCAGCTCCTCCCCTCCAGTCTTGCACAGGTGTACCAGCTCCTCCCCTCCAGTCTTGCACAGGTGTACCAGCTCCTCCCCTTCAGTCTTGCACAGGTGTACCAGCTCCTCCCCTTCAGTCTTGCACAGGTGTACCAGCTCCTCCCCTCCAGTCTTGCACAGGTGTACCAGCTCCTCCCCTTCAGTCTTGCACAGGTGTACCAGCTCCTCCCCTTCAGTCTTGCACAGGTGTACCAGCTCCTCCCCTCCAGTCTTGCACAGGTGTACCAGCTCCTCCCCTCCAGTCTTGCACAGGTGTACCAGCTCCTCCCCTGGACTGAAACGCCTTCCTCTGATGTCACTGCACACTGGGATCTTCTCACAGGTGTACTGGCTCCTCCCCTTCAGTCTTGCACAGGTGTACTGGCTCCTCCCCTTCAGTCTTGCAGAAGTGTACCGGCTCCTCCCCTTCAGTCTTACACAGGCCTACCGGCTCCTCCCCTTCAGTCTTGCACAGGTGTACCGGCTCCTCCCCTTCAGGCTTGCACAGGCGTACCGGCTCCTCCCCTTCAGTATTACACAGGCGTACCGGCTCCTCCCCTTCAGTCTTGCACAGGCATATCGGCTCCTCCCCTACAGCCTTGCACAGGTGTACCAGCTCCTCCCCTTCAGTCTTGCACAGGTGTACAGGCTCCTCCCCTTCAGTCTTGCACAGGTGTACAGGCTCCTCCCCTTAGTCTTGCACAAGTGTACCGGCTCCTCCCCTTCAGTCTTACACAGGTGTACCGGCTCCTCCCCTTCAGTCTTGCATAGGTGTGCTAGCTCCTCCCCTTCAGTCCTGCACAGGTATACTGGCTCCTCCCCTTCAGTCTTGCACAGGTGTATTGGCTCCTTCCCTTCAGTCTTGCACAGGTGTACTGGCTCCTCCCCTTCAGTCTTGCACAGGTGTACTGGCTCCTCCCCTTCAGTCTTGCACAGGTGTATCGGCTCCTCCCCTGGACTGACACGGCTTCCTCTGATGTCACTGCACACTGGGATCTTCTCACAATGTGCATTAGAAGCTGCAGCAAGTCAGGTAGAGCTCCGCCCCATTTCCAGGATGGAGGATGTCCAGCATCATCTAGCACTTTCCTCCGCAGCCTGACTGTCCCTGGCCTTTTAATTGGATTTCAGTTCTTTGGATCATGGAGGCTCAGCATCATTATGTACTGCAATGAATTCTGATTGGTGGCGCTTAAAGTGGCACAAAACATCGTATTCCAGTCTGTATTCTGTCCTTCAGCCTCCAAATCTACAAAGTCCTTCTATTACTGTGATGTGACTTCCTGTCAGAGGGCGGGTCCTTCTCCATGGACCCCCCGTCCCTTCTCCATGGTCCCCCCGTCCCTTCTCCATGGTCCCCCCATCCCTTCTCCATGGTCCCCCCATCCCTTCTCCATGGTCCCCCCGCCCCTTCTCCATGGTCCCCCCATCCCTTCTCCATGGTCCCCCCGCCCCTTCTCCATGGTCCCCCCCATCCCTTCTCCATGGTCCCCCCCGTCCCTTCTCCATGGTCCCCCCCGTCCCTTCTCCATGGTCCCCCTGTCCCTTCTCCATGGTCCCCCCCGCCCCTTCTCCTTGGTCCCCCCCGCCCCTTCTCCTTGGTCCCCCCCGTCCCTTCTCCATGGTCCCCCCGTCCCTTCTCCATGGTCCCCCCATCCCTTCTCCATGGTCCCCCCGTCCCTTCTCCATGGTCCCCCCGTCCCTTCTCCATGGTCCCCCCGTATGTAGGGACCGTCACCCTCTCTTACCTGCTGCTTGGCCATGGACTATGGGATGTAGACTATGCATTATATACAATGGACTATGAGACTAGGGACTATAGACTATGGGACCTTGCATTATGGACTATGAGACTAGGGACTATAGACTATGGGACCTTGCATTATGGACTATGAGACTAGGGACTATAGACTATGGGATTATGGACTATGAGACTAGGGACTATAGAATATGGGACCTTGCATTATGGACTATGAGATTTGGGACTATAGACTATGGGATTATGGACTGAGACTAGGGACTATATACTAGGACTATAGATTTGGGACTATAGACTATGGGACTATGCATTATGGACAATGGGATTATGGACTATGGACCATCAATTTGGGAGTATGGACTGTTGGAGATGGGACTAGGGACTATAGATTATGGACTATGAACTGTGAGACTAAGAATTATGCAATATGAACTATGGGACTAGGGACTATCAGACTATTGACTATGCTTTATGGACTATGGGATTATGGACTATGGGACTAGGGACTACAGACTATGGACTATGTATTATGAACTATGGAACTAGAGACTATAGAACTATAGACTATGCATTATGGGCTATGGGACTATTGACTATGAAATATGGACCTGTGAACTATTCATTATGGATGATGGACTGTGAACCATGGACAATGCACTACGGACTATGGGACTACGGACTATGGGACTACGGACTATGGGACTACGGACTATGGGACTACGGACTATGGGACTACGGACTATGGGACTACGGACTATGGGACTACGGACTATGGGACTACGGACTATGGGACTACGGACTATGGGACTACGGACTATGGGACTACGGACTATGGGACTACGGACTACGGACTATGGGACTACGGACTATGGGACTATGGACTATGGGACTATGGACTATGGGACTACGGACTATGGGGCTACGGACTATGGGGCTACGGACTATGGGGCTACGGACTATGGGGCTACGGACTATGGGGCTACGGACTATGGGGCTACGGACTTTGGACTACGGGCTACGGACTACGGGCTACGGACTATGGACTACGGGCCATGGACTACAGACTATGGACTACAGACTACGAACTATGGACTACGGAACTGTGGACTATGCATTAGGGACTATAGGAATGTTGGACTATGGACCGTGAACTATGGACTATCAACTATGGGACTAGGGACTATAGACTAAGCATAATCGACTATGGGACTATTGATTATGAACTATGAACCTGTGAACTATGGACTATACACTGTGGGACTATAGATTATGGGCTAGGAGACTAGAGACTGTAGACTATGGAAGGTGGTCTGTGGATGGTGGGCTGTGGTCTATGGGACTATAGATTATGGACTATGGGACTAAGGACTATGCCTTATGGACTATGAGACTAGGGACTGTAGACTATGGACCATGAACTGTGGACTATGGGACTATAGATTATGTACTATGAGACTAGGGACTGTGGATGGTGGACTGTGGACTATGGGACTATGGATGGTGGACTGTGGACTTTGGGACTGTGGATGGTGGACTATGGGACTGTGGATGATGGACTAAGGGACTGTGGATGGTGGGCTGTAGACTATGATAGGTGGACTGTGGATGGTGGACTATGGGACTGTGGATGGTGGGCTGTGGACTATGGAAGGTGGACTGTGGACTATGGGACTGTGGATGGTGGGCTGTGGACTATGGGACTGTGGATGGTGGACTGTGAACTATGATAGGTGGACTGTGGATGGTGGGCTGTGGACTATGGAAGGTGGACTGTGGACTATGGGACTGTGGGACTATGGATTATGGGACTGTGGATGGTGGACTGTGGACTATGGAAGGTGGACTGTGGATGGTGAACTATGGGACTGTGGATGGTGGACTGTGGGACTGTGGATTATAGGACTGTGGATGGTGGACTATGGGACTGTGGATTATGGGACTGTGGATGGTGGACTGTGGATGGTGGGCTGTGGATTATGGGACTGTGGATTATGGGACTGTGGATGGTGGGCTGTGGACTATGGAAGGTGGACTGTGAATGGTGAACTGTGGGACTGTGGATTATGGGACTGTTGAGAGTCTTGGGAGCTCCCAGGGGATAATACAAGGAGGCAGAAAGTCCCGGAAGGGACTTGTTTACATGTATGGCAGTGAAAGCCGTCGGTTGATCCATGGTTTTACAACCCAGACTAGAGCCCCCCCCCCCCGCTCTGGGCGGTACACGGTGCGCGGCGGCGATGCTTTGCACCCACAATGAAACGCCATGTCATTCATTGTCATCGCTCCCCATCCCACAGGGTGCAATGCATGAGGTGGTGGCGGCTGGGGGGGGGGGGGTTGTCATTAATGCATGCAGCGGGGAGGTGACATCCTGCCTCTTTGCTGTCCGTCAAACGCTCTCTGAAAAGCGATCCACCATGGTTGCTGTTCAGAGGGGCAGTATAGCTGCGAGTGTGAATGAGCCCTACCAATCAATGAAAGCTTCTTTTAGCCGTCGGTACAACCGGAAGCTGCTTTTTGATTGGCCGCTGTGTGACAGTCTCCGCTGCACTAGGCCTCCGCTGTATTATACTCCCTCCAGGTGGATGCTGCAGGCCGGCGCAGCGATTTACATTCCTGGGAAGTTTCTGCACTCCTTATACAAGTCCCAACCTGAGGAGTTCCAACGTAAATCATTCGGTGACACCAACTCGGATTGGAACCAACAAGTGAGCAGCGACCTCAGCGACCCGACAGGCGGGCTGGTTATAGGTGGTATAATGGAGGGCAGAGGACTCCTCTGATTGGGTGGATGTTGGGTATCCATCAGCAGGAATGTGCGCTCGGCCCCGGGGAGTCCAGAATGAATGTCACAAATGTACGGCCGCGTTCAGATCCTGCGACTCGCGTTCCTGCGGTCCCACTTGTGATTTTTAAAGTGCGATTTACGCACGTGTCGCGCGTGCCACAGCCTGTTCACTTCAGCGGTCCGCCCTACATGCCTTTGTCACCCAAAAGAAACGTTTTTTTGGTTTTCATGTCACGACGCTTCGCTTTTGTGTCCTCAGCAGAGTCGACCTGACAGGCAGCAAGGCCGCCGAACGCTACACATGCAAGTAAATGGGGAAGCCACGCAAATGCGACAAAAAGCTCACGCAATGCTTGCAGTTGCAGCGCGATCGCCAGAAAAACTGGGGTTATAACAGGCGGTGAGGAGGCGTCGCATCGCTTCCTCGCACAGATCTGCAAAGGAGATTTGGATGCGCCTCTAAATCTACCCTGAAGGATGAAAAATGTAACAAATTTTTAAAGTGCGATTTACACGCATGTCGCTCATACCGCAGCCTGTTCACTTCACCTGCCCGCCCTACATGCCTTCGTCGCCCAAAAGAACTCCTGCTGCTTTTTTGGGCGCCTTGCTCTGAGCTATTTTTAAATGCACGAGACACCCGCAGCAAAATCACACCCTGTTTGTGGTGCCATTAGGAATAGATCGGAGTTGTAGTGTTTCCTCCGGCGACTCCAAATCGCCAAGTGTGAGCGCAGCCTAGGCCTTGTTTAGACTAGCGGCTGGATGGCGGTAGAAATATGCGGTTGAACAGCGTTTTTGTCACCTGACAACCGCCCCGCCTTAAGCTGCAATAGGCAGCAGACGGCTGTTGTTTTCATGCCGCGACGCTTCGCAGCTGCAGCAGAGTCGACCCGACATGACACCGGGCAGCAAGGCCGCCGAACGCTACACATGCAAGTCAATGGTGAAGCGCCGCAAATGCTACGGAAAGCTCATGCAATGCTTGAGGTTGCAGCGCGATCGCCAGCAAAAATGGGGTTAAAACAGGCAGTGAGGAGGCGTCGCATCGCTTCTGGAGTGCGAATTAAATGCACGTTTTGCCGTGCGATTCTGTCACAAGACACCCGCGGCAAAATCACACCTTGTTTGGGGTGCCATTAGGAATAGATCAGAGTTGTAGTGTTTCCTCCGGCGACTCCAAATCGCCAAGTGTGAGCGCGGTCTAGGGCCTCGTTTGGACTAGCGGTTGGATGGCAGTAGAAATGTGCGGTTGAACGTTTTGTCGTCTGACAACCGCCCCGCCTTAAGCTGCAATAGGCAGCGGATGGCGGTTGTTTTCATACCACGATGCTTTGCTTCGTGGCTGCAGCAGAGTCGACCCGACATGTCACCGGGCAGCAAGGCCGCCGAACGCTACACATGCAAGTCAATAGGGAAGCCGCGCAAATGCTACGAAAAGCTCATGCAATGCTTTCGATTGCAGCACAATCGCCAGAAAAAATGGGGTTAAAACACACGGTGAGGAGGTGTCGCATCGCTTCAACGCCCGCTCTCAGTAGCCTCTGGAGTGCAATCCTAACACAGATCTGCAAAAGAGATTTGGATGCACCTCTAAATCTACCCTGCTGCTTTTTTGGGTGACATGCTTTACGACATTTTTAAACGCACATTTTGCTGCATGTTTCTGTAACAAGACAGCCGCGGCAAAATCACACCTTGTTTGGGGTACCATTAGGAATAGATCAGAGTTGTAGTGTTTCCTCTGGCGACTCCAAATCGCCAGGTGTGAGCGCAGTCTAGGGCCTTGTTTTAGACTAGCGGTTGGATGGCGGTAGAAATGTGCGGTCGAGCAGCGTTTTTGTCACCTGACAACCGCCCCGCCTTAAGCTGCAATAGGCAGCGGATGTGGGGGGGTTTTCATGCCACGACACTCTGCTTCGTGGCCTCAGCAGAGTTCACCCAACGTGTATCATTCACCGGGCAGCAAGGCCGCTGAACGCTACACATGGGGAAGCGTCGCAAAAAACGGAAACCTCGTTCAGTGCTTGCGGTTGCAGTGCGATCGCCAGCAAAAATGGAGTTCAAATAGGAGGTGTTGCATCGCTTCCTCGCCGGCCCTTAGTAGCCTCTGGAGTGCGATCCTAACACAGATCTGCAAAGGAGATTTGGATATTCCTCGAAATCTACTCTGAAGGATGAAAAATGTAACAAATTGTAACAAGTGCAAATTATTATTGTTATACAGGATTTATATGGCGCTGACAGTCTGCGCAGCGCTGTACAACATGAGGGCAGAAGGTACAATTACAATCCAATTTCATATAGGAGGAATCAGGTCTTTAGAGCTTACAATCTAAGAGGGGAGGGGTCAAGTGATACAAAAGGTAATAACTGTGGGGGATGGGCTGATGGTGAAAATACATGTTCAGTTGTTGGGTGGAGGGCAGGATAGGTTTCTTTGAAGAGAAAAGTTTTTCAGGGATCGCCGAAAAGTGAACAGAGTAGGAGATAGTCGGACAGATTGGGGTAAGGAATTCCATAGGATGGGAGAGGCTCGGGGGAAGTCCTGTAGGCAAGCATGGCTGGAGGTGACAAGGGAACTAGAGAGCAGGAGGTCTTGGGAGGAAGGAGAATGATTTGGTTGCTATTTATGGACTAGGTTAGTGATGTAGGTGTAGGCTAGTGGAGGGATTGGCAGAGAGGGGTGGAAGACACTGAATGGAAGCCAGTGGAGAGATCAGCAGAGAGGGTTGGAGGACACTGAATGGAGGCCAATGGAGAGATCGGCAGAGATTGGTGGAGGACACTGAATGGAAGCCAGTGGAGGGATCGGCAGAGAGGGGTGCAGGACACAGAATGGAGGCCAATGGAGGGATTGCCAGAGTGGGGGACACTGAATGGAGGCCAGTGGGGAGATTGGCATAGAGAGGGGTGGAGGACACTGAATGGAGGCCAGTGGAGGGATTGGTAGAGAGGGGTGAAGGACACTGAATGGAAGCCAGTGGAGGGATCGGCAGAGAGGGGTGGAGGACACAGAATGGAGGCCAATGGAAGGATTTCAAGAGTGGGGTGGGGGACACTGAATGGTGGCCAGTGGAGGGATCAACAGAGAAGGGTGGAGGACACTGAATGCAGGCCAGTGGAGGGATTGGCAGAGAGGGGTGGAGGACACTGAATGGAGGCCAGTGGAGGGATTGGCAGAGAGGGGTGGAGGACACTGAATGGAGACCAGTGGAGGGATTGGCAAAGAGGGATGGAGGACACTGAATGGATACCAGTGGAGGGATTGGCAGAGAGGGATGGAGGACACTGAATGGATACCAGTGGAGGGATTGGCAGAGAGGGGTGTTGGACACTGAATGGAGGCCAGTGGAGGGATTGGCAGAGAGGGGTGGCAGATACAGAACGGTTAGTAAGGTGGATGAGTCTGGCAGCAGCATTCATGATAGACTGAAGAGGGGATAGCCTGCGATGAGGTCGGCCAATGAGGAGGGAGTTACAATAGTCAAGGTGAAAGATAACAAGGGAGGGAATAAGTTGCTTAGTGGTTTCCGAGGTTAGCAACGGGCGTATCTTGGAGGTTTTACGGAGGTTGGAGATGTTGCGGTTGGAGATGTTGCGGAGGTTGGAGATGCTGCAGAGGTTGGAGATGCTGCAGAGGTTGGAGATGTTGCGGAGTTTGGAGATGTTGCGGAGGTTGGAGATGTTGCGGAGGGTTGGAGGTGTTGCGGAGGTTGGAGGTGTTGCGGAGGTTGGAGGTGTTGCGGAGGATGGAGATGTTGCGGAGGTTGGAGGTTTTGCCGTGGTTAGAGGTGTTGCAGCAGTCCAGGTGGGAGATGACCAGGGAGTGGATTAGGAGCTTTGTGGTGTCATTGGTTAGGAAGGGGCGTATCTCGGATGTCACGGAGGTTGAGGTGGCAAGACAGTGATTGGATGTGGGGCCAAAAAGTTAGTTCAGAGTCCAGGATTAGACCTAGAACCCTGGCATGTTTGGACGGGTTGATGGTTGTGCCATCGATCTTGACAGAGAGGTTGGGGGAAGGGGCACATGGGGGAGGAAACATCAAAAGCTCAGTTTTGGATAGATTTAGCTTTAGAAAGTGGTGTGACTCCAGATTGATAGGTTAGTGATACGGAAGGAGACTGATGTTGTGAGCTGAGGTGTAAACAGATAGATTTGAGTGTCCTCAGCGTAGATATTGGAAGCTATGGGAGGCAATTCATTGACCCAGGGAGGAGGTGTAGATGGAGAATAGAACAGAACAGAACCTTGGGGAACCTCATCAGAGGAAGTAGAATTCTAAGTGGCACTGAAGGTGCGGTGGGATCAGTAGGATGAGAACCAACCTAGAGCACGGTCATGGAGACCAAAGGAGTTATGTCTTTGAGGAGGAGGTGGGGTGGTCAACCGTATCAAAGGCAGATGAAAGGTCCAGGAGTAGGAGTACAGGATGGCGTCCATTGGTTTTAGCCGTTAGTAAATCGTTTGTGAGTTTCAGGAGAGCCGTTTCTGTGGTGTGTGGAGGGCGCAGTCCAGACTGAAGGGGATCGAGAAGGATATTCCTAATGAGGTGGTCAATCGGTAGCTTGTAGACCCAGCCGCTCAAGGAGTTTGGAGGAAAAGGGGAGCCAGGAGATGGGGCGTAGGTTGTTAAGAATGGTGGGTCCAAGGAAGGTTTTTTAAAGATGGTGGTGACTAGGGCATGTTCTAGAGTGTTGGGGAAGCTGCCAGGAGAGAGGGAGAGATTGAAGATGTGATTTGGAGAGTGTAAGGCAGAGCCAGAGGGTGACCGCAGTATTTGAGAGGGAACGGGGTCCAGGGGCAGGTGGTTAACAAATCCATCATTTCCCGGGATTTACATGACGATGCCGCCATCATCACCTGCCGTCTGCTGATCATAGTCAGGGGGTTGCTGGGTACTTCCCATCCGGTCCTAGAATTTCCCTTCCATTAGAATGAGTCCTGTAAATGCATTTTATGTCACCAGATCCATCCCGCCGCCTCAGCCACTGGATGACCACAGGCCATTTGTAAACATCTTGGAACTCGGGGTTACAACTGCAGTCAATTCCTCCTCCAGCTAAGAGACCCCTGATGTCTCCCCAAAGAGGACCTGTCACCTGGCCATCCCATGGGGGGAACCCCTGCCCACCCTTTGTCCCAGCCCTGGATTTGATACACAGCTGTGCAAATCGCATGCAACAAAAACAAATTGCAGCTGCCACCATTTTATTCTACAGGGCCTCTGCCTTCAGGATTTCTAGCAAGAAATGCAAATGTTAACGTGTGCAAAAAATATTTTATTAAGGCGCAAAGAGGTTAAACTGCAAGCAGAGCCGATTTTTTTATTTTTTTTTGGATGGAGTGGTGAGGGGTTAGATCCACCCTCTCTATTTGCATGGTGAGGCAAGAGGAGATGAAAGGGATGGGAGTTGTCGCCAGAACAGGAACAAAGGGGAATCTTCCAAGGGTGATGCCTGTCTAAAAAAGGGATTATCGGGATTCCCCCTCACTCTCTTCGAGACAAGAAGTTCAGGGAATTCTCTCCACCGGAACACAGAAATATTTTTTTTTTCATTAAATAAACCATCAACCCTTCTCTACCCTATCCAAAAGTAATAGGCAAAAAATTGGCTGTGTGCTAACAAAAAAAAAAATTATATATATATATATATATATATATAAAAATGTATTATTATTAATATTATTATTAATATTATTTTATTATTATTATTATTATTATTATTTATTTTTTAATTCAGTTTATCTTTCTTATTTTTTTTTTAGTGCTAGCCAATTTTTTTGTTCATTATTTTTGGGTAGGGAAGGGAATTATTTAATTCATTAAAATTTTTATTTCAGTAAAATGGAACAGTATAAATATATATATATATATATATATATATATATATATATATATATATATATATATATATATATATATATTGTATATGTATACATATATATATACTGTATATGTATATATATATATATACACACTGTATATGTTCTCATATATATACTATATATATATATATATATATATATATGTATGTGTGTGTGTGTGTGTGTGTATATATATATATATATATATATATATATACATTATTTATTTATTTAGACGGTTCTGTTTTACTGAAATAAAAATTTAAATGAATTAAATTATTCCCTTCCCTACCCTATCTAAAACTAATAGACAAAAAATTTACTTCCACTAAAAATAAAAAATTTATTTTATAAATAAACAAATAAAGAAATAATTTAAAAATGTGTGTGTGTGTGTGTGTGTGTGTGTATATATATATATATATATATATATATATATATATATATATATATACACACACATTTTTAAATTATTGTTATTTATTTATTTATTAATTGATTGATTTTTTTTTTCTGGTTTAGTGCAAGCCAACTTTTTGTTTATTAGTTTTGGATAGGGTAGGGAAGGGAATAATTTAATTAATTTAAATTTTTATTTCAGTAAAATGGAACCATATAAATAAATATATATATATATATATATATATATATATATATATATATATATATATATATATAAAAGTATTTTTATTTATATCTGTATATGTATATATATACATATATACACTATTTTTTTATTTCAGGAACTTATATAGCGCCGTCATTTTCCGCAGCACTTTACATATATATATATATACATTCCCATCAGTCCCGAGTACTATATATATATATTCTGTTCTCAGAATAGCCCCAAGCCGTGGCCTGCAGTGCATGCTGGGACCTTTAGTCCTCTCCTGGCCCCATCTCACCCCATGCTGAGTGCAGGAGGTCAGCAGCCATCGCACACACTCACCATCTTATCTCTGCATTGTCAGACACATCCACTGAAATCACAGTTGCGGAAGTGTCCGTTGCTCGTGTACAATCGTTGCTTGTGTACGATCGTTCCTCGTGCTGACGCTTTCGCTGTTCTCATTTTCCATTTAATTTTAAAACTTTTTTCTTTCTATTGCAGCCCAGAAAATCCCAGGACTGAGAACAAGCAGCGACGCTCCCGGGCTGCCGGCACGTGGACGATCCTTGTAGCTGCTCATCTCATCCCGCTGTAGGAGAAGGAAGATGGCGGAGAAGTGCGGAGACGGCGTGCTGGTAGGACGCGTTTTCATTAGTAACAGGCGCACTGCTCTCCATGGTGATGTTTGTCGATGTGTTCTTGTATTTTCTTGTTGTTGCATAAGAGGCAGTGAAGGAAGTATAAGTCGTCTGCCGTGATCGAGCAGCTCTAATAATGGCGGCCGTACCACCATCGCACATCCAAACATAGAAAGCAGAACATAGAAAGTCCAGATTTGATTTTATCCGACACGTGTCGGGGTGCTGAGTCCCCCTTCATCAGGGTTGGATCCTGCTGGACGCAGTGTGTACAGGACTGATAGAACCGGAGGGACCCTGAGGATGAAGGTCCTTGTCAGTCGTCTTCTATCTACCCCTAAAGTTTCATTGAATGTAGAGATGTCATATGACCCACCCCAGTGCCATGTTCACTGCAGTCTCGGTAATCCCGGGACTCCCTCTTTGGCTGAGACAGCAGTGAAATCCATTGGCTCCCACTGCTGTCAATCACAGCCAGTGAGCCAACGAAAAGAAAGAGGGGGCGGGGCTGAGCTGCAGCTCCGTGTGTGAATGGACACACGGAGCAACGGCTGGGGAGTGCACATGTTCGGGTGCCCCCATAGCAAACTGCTTTGTGGGGGCACCCGACAGGAGGGAGGGGCCAGGAGCGCCGGCGGAGGGACCGAAAAGAGGAGGATCCGGGGTGCTCTGTGCAAAACCATTACAATTTAATGTCCTCAGTGACCCCATTACTGTCGTCAGTCCCCCTAATTACTGTTCTCAGTCTCTCCTCATCACTGCCCCCCCCCAACAGCACCCAATTACTGTCGTCAGCTCCCTCCCCCCACAGTACCCCATTACTGTCCTCAGCCCCCCCCAAAGCAACTCATTACTGTCCTCAGCTTCCCCCAAAGCAACTCATTACTGTCCTCAGCCCCCCCCAAAGCAACTCATTACTGTCCTCAGCTTCCCCCCCCCCCCCCCCACAGTGCCCTATTACTGTCCTCAATTTCCCCCACAGCACCCCATTACTGGCCTCAACACTCCCTTCCCAGAGTACCCCTTTACTGTCCTTAGCTCCCCCCATCCCCAAAGCGCCCCATTACTGTCCTCAATTCCCCCTACCCCACAGCACTTCATTACTGGCCTCTCTCAGCTCCCCCCCCCCCCACAGAACCCCATTACTGTCCTTAGCTCCCCCCCCCCACAGTGCCACATTACTGGCCTCAGCTTCCCCCGTCCCCACAGCACCCCATTAATGTCCTTAGCTTCCCCCACAGTGCCCCATTACTGGCCTCAGATCCCCCCATCACCCCGTTACTGTCCTCAGAGCCCCCCACAGTGCCCCATTACTGGCCTCAGCTTCCCCCATCCCCACAGCACCCCATTACTGTCCTCAGATCCCCCCCACATCGGCCCCATTACTGTCCTCAGACCCCCCCACATCGGCCCCATTACTGTCCTCAGATCCCCCCACATCGGCCCATTACTGTCCTCAGATCCCCCCCACAGCGCCCCATTACTGTTCTCAGATCCCCCCCACAGCGCCCCATTACTGTCCTCAGATCCCCCCACATCGGCCCATTACTGTCCTCAGATTCCCCCCCCCCCCACAGCGCCCCATTACTGTCCTCAGATCCCCCCCACAGCGCCCCATTACTGTCCTCAGACCCCCCCACATCGGCCCCATTACTGTCCTCAGATCCCCTATCGGCCCCACTACTGTCCTCAGATCCCCCCCACAGCACCCCATTATTGTCCTCAGATCCCCCCACATCGGCCCCATTACTGTCCTCAGATCCCCCCACATTGGCCCCATTACTGTCCTCAGATCCCCTGTCGGCCCCATTACTGTCCTCAGATCCCCTGTCGGCCCCATTACTGTCCTCAGATCCCCTGTCGGCCCCATTACTGTCCTCAGATCCCCCCACATTGGCCCCATTACTGTCCTCAGATCCCCTGTCGGCCCCATTACTGTCCTCAGATCCCCCCCACAGCACCCCATTATTGTCCTCAGATCCCCTATCGGCCCCATTACTGTCCTCAGATCCCCTGTCGGCCCCATTACTGTCCTCAGATCCCCTGTCGGCCCCATTACTGTCCTCAGATCCCCTGTCGGCCCCATTACTGTCCTCAGATCCCCTGTCGGCCCCATTACTATCCTCAGATCCCCTGTCGGCCCCATTACTGTCCTCAGATCCCCTGTCGGCCCCATTACTGTCCTCAGATCCCCCCCACATCACCCCTCCTCCTGTCTCACCTTACACAGACAGTGCAGAGGCCTGGAGACACAGCGAGTCTGGACAGAGGGCAGAAGCTGCAAGCTGATGATTGGTTGCTAGGACTGCCCTGCATCCTAACAACCAATCACCTGCTGTAACTTGGGCAGCCCTGCTTTCTATCTGGAGTTATCCTGCCTCCCGCAGACGGCTCCTAGAGAATGATATCGGCGGCTCGTAAATGGCAGGACTAGTGTCACCCTTCTGGTGGGTCCACACCCCCCCATAGCGATGCCACTGGATGGCGGAATGTGTGTATCCAGCTTAGAGTGGCCGTAACCCTCCATATCCCCAGTGAGGTGACCGGCCTCAGTTGATATCCAGAGATGAAACTAATCCTCCTACATAAGTTGTACCTGTTTATCTGTAGCATTCTGTCCCCTACATCTGTTCAAAGTGCTGAATTTTTAAAGCTCATCTGAGAGTTCAGAAAAAAGGGGGCGGAGAGCTGAGATTACACTCTGCAGAGCTCAGTGAGGAACGTTCTGAGAGCTGATTGGTCAGAAGAGACACACACCCCTTCACACAGCTCACAGGAACAGAGCTGAGGCTATCAATCAACTGGATGTCCCTCCCCTGTCACCATTTATCTCTTGGTGTCAGGAAAACCTGTCAGAAGTGAGTCATGCTGATAGAGGAAGGAGGCAGCAGACAGAAATGATACTCAGTGCTCTGAGCTGAGACAAGGACACACTATGGAGGGATGTGCTTTGTTCATGTTTCATGTCTGAGCTTACAACCGCTTTAAGCCTCACCATCAGGGAAGTTTGCGTTTTTCTTCTGCGTTGCAAAGAGGAGTTTGCAGAGAAGAGTGGTTCAGACACAAAAACGCATAGAAAACCCTTGTGTCATGCATTTACAGGTGCTTCCTTTGAATTTCATGGGGCCAAAGCGTGTGACACCATGAAGAGCTCATGTGTCGCTCTGAGTGGCTGAGCGCAGAGATGTGAGCGGCTTGTATTGGAAAGAATGGGATTCCTATTACACATAGACACTCCGGAGTGAATGAGGGCTGAACGCGGCCACACCGCTCTCCCCATCCTTCACTGTGATTGGCTCCAGGACTGAGCAGAGAGCCTGGCCCCCCCTGTATGCCGGTCTACATTGGGGCCCCAAGTGAGATCTGAAGTTATGTCAGCTGTGTACAATATACAGGGCGTTCACTAATGTATACATCGGGGGCGGCTCATGTGTAACCCTTCCAGTGCAGAATGTGATAGCGAAGGAAAGTGTTGTCCTCCATCTGCACTATAAGTAGAATCGTCATAACTAGAGATGAGCGAATCGAACCAGGCGAAGTGGAATTCCTTTCGAATTTCAGGAAAAATTTATGGAAACAAATAGATACAATGTTTCAACCGCTGTAAATGTGAATGTCAGAGAACTGTCAGAAATAGAGGAGCTCTGCAGATACACTTAGCGGAGCTCTGCAGATACACTTTTTGCCGGCTTGGAATTCTTCTTATTTTCATCCTACTTCTTCTTCTTCTTCTTCATCCTCATCCTCAGAAGAAGAAGAAGAGGATGAGGATGAAGAAGAAGAAGAAGAAGAAGTAGGATGAAAATAAGAAGAATTCCAAGCCGGCAAAAAGTGTATCTGCAGAGCTCCGCTAAGAAATAGCGGAGCTCTGCAGATACACTTTTTGCCGGCTTGGAATTCTCCTTCTTCTCATCCTTCTTCTTCTTCTCATCCTTCTTCTTCTTCTCATCCTTCTTCTTCTTCTCATCCTTCTCCTTCTTCTCATCCTTCTCCTTCTTCTCATCCTTCTTCTTCTTCTCATCCTTCTTCTTCTTCTCATCCTTCTCCTTCTTCTCATCCTTCTTCTTCTTCTCATCCTTCTTCTTCTTCTCATCCTTCTTCTTCTTCTCATCCTTCTCCTTCTTCTCATCCTTCTCCTTCTTCTCATCCTTCTTCTTCTCATCCTTCTCCCTCTTCTCATCCTTCTTCTCATCCTTCTCCTTCTTCTCATCCTTCTTCTCATCCTTCTCCTTCTTCTCATCCTTCTCCTTCTTCTCATCCTTCTCCTTCTCCTTCTTCTCATCCTTCTTCTCATCCTTCTCCTTCTCCTTCTTCTCATCCTTCTCCTTCTTCTCATCCTTCTCCTTCTCCTTCTTCTCATCCTTCTCCTTCTTCTCATCCTTCTCCTCCTTCTTCTCATCCTTCTCCTTCTCCTTCCTCATCTCCAAGGGCATTTAAATTAAAGGTACAGTGTTCTGCACTAATTTAAAGGCTCTCTGAAGCCTAGAAACCCTTTTTATAAGTTAAATTTGTAGCGAATAAATTCGCATCGAATCGAATTTCTTCCTCAAATTCGGCGAATCAGCCGAATCGAATTTTTGAATAATTCGCTCATCTCTAGTCATAACACCTCATCTGGAATATGCAGCTCAGATTTGGGCTTTGAGTGTCGGAGAACCGATTGTAATATAGATCAATTCATCGTTTTGGAATAGATTGTTTATAGACTTGTAATTGGTAGATGTTCATTTCCATCTCTTTGCGTAGCTCCTCCCTCTGCCTTCCTCATCTCTTTCCCTGGAGAAGCCACTTCACCTTATGGCAGCTAATCAGCCCTTAGATTTTCATTGCTCTGATTGCTGTAAAAATTGGACTACTTTTGAAAGTCGGGGCATGGAGTTCTCGGTCTCTACAGGCTCAGGGTCTGTCCATCTTTGTGGGGTCTTGTAGTACCACAAATTATGGGGCCAGTTTGTAGTCTTTCTGCAGTGACCGGGAAGTAGTTCATTTTTGGAGTAGGCCATTGCATTTCTCCATTCTCCATCATATTTTTAATTTGCAATCGTTCATTTTGACATTTTTTTTTCCATGTCAGTCCGCATTGTTGGGAGTTTTGGATGGACAAGGCACTGATGAGTTGTTGTAGACCTCAAGGTTTGGAATGGTCCTTGTTAACCTGTAGGACTTTATGATGGTATGAGTTGGGCTGCTATTCTATAGGTGGCCCCAGTATGATGGAATCTGCTCAGTTCAGTCCACATTGTTGGGAGTTTTGGATGGACAAGGCACTGATGAGTTGTTGTAGACCTCAAGGTTTGGAATGGTCCTTGTTAACCTGTAGGACTTTATGATGGTATGAGTTGGGCTGCTATTATATAGGTGGCCCCAGTATGATGGAATCTGCTCAGTTCAGTCCACATTGTTGGGAGTTTTGGATGGACAAGGCACTGATGAGTTATTGTAGGCCTCGTGGTTTGGACTAGCCCTTGTAGACCAGTAAAGCGTTTATGGTGGTATGAGTTGGGTGCTGTTCTATAGGTGGCCCCTGTATGATGGCACCCCTCTTCTTTAAAAGGAATCTGCTCAGTTCAGTCCACATTGTTGGGATGGACAAGGCACTGATGAGTTGTTGTAGACCTCATGGTTTGGAATGGTCCTTGTTTACCAGTAAGGCTTTATGGTGGTATGAGTTGGGCTGCTGTTCTATAGGTGGTCCGAGTATGATGGCACCCTCTTTTTTAAAAGGAATTTGCTCATCTCAGTGCACATTGTTGGGAGTTTTGAATGGACAAGGCACTGATGAACTAATGTAGGCTTCGTGGTTTGCACTGGTCCTTGTTGACCAGTAAGGCTTTATGGTGGTATGAGTTGGGGTAGCTGTTCTATAGGTGGCCCTCTACGATGGCACCTTCTTTTGTAAAAGGAATCTGCTCAGCTCAGTCCACATTGTTGGGAGGTTTGAATGGACAAGGCACTGATGAGTTATTGTAGGCCTCGTGGTTTGGACTAGCCCTTTTAGACCAGTAAGGCTTTACGGTGGTATGAGCTGGGGTGCTGTTCTGTAGGTGGCCCCAGTATGATGTTCAGTCCACATTGTTGGGAGTTTTGGATGGACAAGGCACTGATGAATTGTAGGCCTCGTGGTTTGGACTGGTCCTTGTTGACCAGTAAAGCTTGATGGTGGTATGAGTTGGGGTGCTGTTGTATAGGTGGTTCCAGTATGGTGGCACCTACTTCTGTAAAAGGAATCTGCTCAGTTCAGTCCACATTGTTGGGAGTTTTGGGTTGACAAGGCACTGATGAGTTATTGTAGGCTTGGTGGTTTGGACTGGTCTTTGTTGGCTAGTAGGACTTTATGATGGTATGAGGGGTGCTGTCCTACATATGGGCTGCTGTCCTATATGTGACCCCAGTATAATGGCACCCTCTTCTGTAAATGGATTCTGCTCAGCTCATTCCAGCAATTACTGTTGGAGGTACTCTAATGGATTTGGAGGAGGTATTTACAGAATTCCACATACAATATTCCTGTTGGGGTAGACTCTCATTCCAGTAAGTCTGTCTTTCTCTCTCCCCCTCCCCCTATCTCTCCATTCTCCTTTTTCTCTCTTTTTCTATATCTGATAATAGTCAGAGCAGCCGAAGCATTGATGTCTCCATTGTACAGTCACCTCCTTGTGTGGTGTACCAGGAGATCCTGCTGAGTGAGTCGGTTTGAATTGTACGAATTTTGGTCTTCATTCCTTATCAATGACAGCAGATGCCCCATTCACTTCACTGAAGTGGACACCCCCTAGATAAGCCACAACTCCACCCTGCGTTTTACGTAAACCCGATGACATACCACGACTTTCACTTTATGAATCTGAAGTGTGACAAGACTCTTCCTGCACGCCACACGTGGCCTCGGGCAGATACAAGGTACTCGTATTATCTTCTAAGGCCAGAACGAACATCAGAGGGACGATCCATTTCCTGTCGTATGAAGTTCTATCAATGGGGGGGGGGGGGTCAGCAGACCACCAGTGAAAGTGTTCTTATCTCTGACCTAGTTCCTGATATGGACGGATCTTGCTGACTTGTTTTCAGATTTGACATAGATGAGGAGTGACGGTCATCTGCTAAAAATGTCCCAAACGAAGGATGTCTCCCTCATAGAGAGCTGGTCACATGACTGATTGGTGGATACGATATATTAGGAATGTAACTAAAGTTTATTGATAATGTTGAAAATACCAATTTCCACGTCTCATTGTGAGATATGATACATCAAAGAGATTCTCTGAAACTGGACCAGGACACACCGATACCAGAACCTCAGCCACTTCTATGGCGGGTTCCTGGACTGCAGATGGTTGTATGAGGTGAACGTGGCCGGTGCACACTCCTACTATCACTGGAACCTCTAGGACTAGGACAGGTGTGTGTTGTCTGCTCAGCGTCATTGTGTGGTGTAGAGGGACCTTCAGCTGAGGCCATGGATTTCGATAGATTGTCGATGGCCCCACCTCTCCCTACCTGTCCTCTCCTCTCCCTACCTGTCCTCTCCTCTCCCTACCTGTCCTCGGCTCTCCCTACCTGTCCTCGGCTCTCCCTACCTGTCCTCTCCTCTCTCTACCTGTCCTCACCTCTCTCTACCTGTCCTCACCTCTCCCTACCTGTCCCCGCCTCTCCCTACCTGTCCCCCGCCTCTCCCTACCTGTCCTCGCCTCTCTCTACCTGTCCTCTCCTCTCCCTGCCTGTCCCCACCTCTCCCTACCTGTCCTCGCCTCTCTCTACCTGTCCTCTCCTCTCCCTACCTGTCCTCTTCTCTCCCTACCTGTCCTCTCCTCTCCCTACCTGTCCTCTTCTCTCCCTACCTGTCCTCTCCTCTCCCTACCAGTCCCCACCTCTCCCTACCTGTCCTCGGCTCTCCCTACCTGTCTTCGCCTCTCCCTACCTGTCCCCACCTCTATCTACCTGTCCTCGCCTCTCTCTACCTGTCCCCACCTCTCTCTACCTGTCCCCACCTCTCCCTACCTGTCCCCACCTCTCTCTACTTGTCCTCTCCTCTCTCTACCTGTCCTCACCTCTATCTACCTGTCCCCACCTCTCCCTACTTGTCCCCACCTCTCTCTACCTGTCCCCACCTCTCTCTACATGTCCTCTCCTCTCCCTACCTGTCCTCGCCTCTCCCTACCTGTCCTCACCTCTCTCTACCTGTCCCCACCTCTCCCTACTTGTCCTCGCCTCTCTCTACCTGTCCTCGCCTCTCTCTACCAGTCCCCACCTCTCCCTACCAGTCCTCGCCTCTCCCTACCTGTCCTCGCCTCTCTCTACCTGTCCTCGCCTCTCTCTACCTGTCCTCTCCTCTCTCTACCTGTCCTCTCCTCACTCTACCTGTCCCCACCTCTCTCTACCTGTCCTCTCCTCTCTCTACCTGTCCTCTCCTCTCCCTACCTGTCCCCACCTCTCCCTACCTGTCCCCGCCTCTCCTTACCTGTCCCCACCTCTCCCTACCTGTCCCCGCCTCTCCTTACCTGTCCCCGCCTCTCCCTACCTGTCCTCACCTCTCCCTACCTGTCCTCTCCTCTCCCTACCTTTTCCTCTCCTCTCCCTACCTGTCCTCTCCTCTCCCTACCTTTTCCTCTCCTCTCCCTACCTGTCCTCTCCTCTCCCTACCTGTCCCCACCTCTTCCTACCTGTCCTCACCTCTTCCTACCTGTCCTCTCCTCTCCCTACCTGTCCTCTCCTCTCCCTACCTGTCCTCATTTCTCCCTACCTGTCCCCATCTCTCTCTACCTGTCCTCAACTTCCTCCAAAAGTCCAACTTTTCCACCCCTCTTCCCTCTTTTTCTCTCTTTCCCTCCTCCCATCTCTCCCCCACCCTCACGTTGTCCCCCTCTTTTTCTCTTTGTCCCGATATCTTTCTCTCCGTCTCACCTCCTTCTATCTCCCCCATCTCTCTGCCCTGCACCCCTTCCCCCCATCTCTTCCCCCCCCCCCCCCGGAGCAGTATTCCTTCCTCCCCCCCCCCCCCCCCGGAGCAGTATTCCTCTCTCCCCCCCCCGGAGCAGTATTCCTCTCTCCCCCCCCCCCGAGCAGTATCCCTCTCTCTCCCCCCCGGAGCAGTATTCCTCTCTCCCCCCCGGAGCAGTATTCCTCTCCCCCCCCGGAGCAGTATTCCTCTCCCCCCCCGGAGCAGTATTCCTCTCTCCCCCCCCCGGAGCAGTATTCCCCCCCCCCGGAGCAGTATTCCTCTCTCTCCCACTCTGATCCATTCCAGGAATATAATAAGATCGGAATATATTTTGTCTGATATCATTGGTGGTCATTGTGTCCCTTT